>NW_004444042.1:6649207-6815301 GCF_000243295.1 Trichechus manatus latirostris
ACAAGGGGCTCCCCCCCCGCTGATGGCGGCCATTGAAAACCAACAGCTCCTGGAGGACCCTGATCTGGGAGGTGGGCCCTGGCTGGGGGGGGGGGTGCCCTGCTGGCTTCAGGCGTGCAGACACCCCCCAGGGCACAGGCAGTCCTGTCGCCATCTTGCAGGGTGGAGGCAGAAGACAGGGGACCACCCCCTCGGGTTTGCCCTGCGGCTCGCTCACTTCCCTTTTTGGGGCGCCATGCCCGGCTCCCCGCCTCCGCCCCCTCCACTTTGCAGGGAGCAGGTTGAAAGGGGCGGGCGCGCGCAGCCGCTGGGAACACAGCTGCCGCACGTAGCCCGGCTCACGTGGCCGCTCCCCGCCAGGGACAGGGGCCCGGACCAGGGTCGTCTCGGCTGCCTGGGCGCCCTCGCCCCCGGCTCCCTGCCCGGCAGCCCCCTCCGCGCCATGCAGCAGCTGCCCCGGCTGCTGCACCCCGCGCTGCCACGGGGACTGCAGCCCCCGGACCGCTCCTGGGCGCCCTCCAGCCCCGCCCCTCCCGCACCCTTCAGGGGCCCCCACTCTGGACCTCACCTGCTTGTCTCCCCCTCCTCACTCTTCTCAGGAGCTCACTCTTCATCCTGTTCTCGTGTCCCACGCGCCTGACACTCAAGACCCTCCCCAGCCCAGCAGCTCCAACCTCGCTGCGGTGCCTGGCTGTGGGGGATGTTTGGTGCCGGCCCCGCCCCCCGCTAGTGCAGCTTCCAGGATCCCAGCCCCGCTGCTGGGCAGTGCTGCAGCACCCCCGTCCCCTCCCCCCATCCCTGCAGTGGTCCCGGGAGCCGCGCGCCGCAGCCGCAGCATCCCCCTCCCCTCTGCACTGAGCTGGCCGCTGCAGCAGCCCCGGCCCCCCCACCCCCGCCCGCGGCGCCGAGCCCGGCCACTGCAGCCCCCGCCCTGCCCGCCCCCTAGACGCTTCCGAGCTGGAGAGTGCGAGCTCTCATTGGTTGGGGGGGGGGGAGTACGTAGAGGAAGATATCGTGGGGAAGGGGAGCTACTGGTGCCTGAGCCCCCAAGTCTATCCTCTCCTTCCCTGCTGTCAGTTGAGCCCCCAAGTCTATCCTTTCCTTCCCTGCTGTCAGTTGAGCCGGGATGCAGTTGGTTGAAGCCCTGTTGTGGGGGTTTGAGCCTCACTTTCCTCACCCTCCCCCATGGCTGAGGGAGATTTCTCTCAGGGGGTAGACCCTCTTTCTAGTATCTCTTCCTCTACCCCCAACTATTCGTGCTGCGGAAGGGCAGAGGCTCTCTGCCCCCTTCCCTCCGTCTCTTGGCCGGACCACAGGGCTATTAGTGAGATGCAGCACGTGTGTGTTTTGAAGCATCGCCCACCAGCTCCTGATGTGCAGCCTGACACTGGGGGGCCGTAGCTTCTTCTCGAGGACTGGATGAGGGGGTGGCAGTGAGGGCAGTGGGGTGGCACTCCACCTCTCGTCCGTTCAGGGTCATGCAGTGGCCACATTCTTCTGCCTGATGTCACGGTGGTGGTCACTACCCTGGTGGGGGGGTGTGATTTTGACTAAAGGTCTGATGATGGGCGCGTCGCTTCTTTAGACCGCAGTTGTGCCTGTGTCACTCTGCCATGCTCTGTGTCCCAGTTCTTTCCCCCTTTTTCCTCCAGGGGTGCTTTCTCTGTGGTCCGCAGGTGTGTGAAGAAAACCTCTACGCAGGAGTATGCAGCAAAAATCATCAATACAAAGAAGTTGTCTGCGCGAGGTGAGTGTTCCTTATCTTGGCCTCTCCCTGGGGGTGCCTCCAAGAGCCTTGACTTCATCTGAAGATGCTCCAGGAGTTGGGGGTTGTGTGTTTTACTGCTTGGAGGAGAGTTGGAATTTTAGGATGGAGGGACTTTGAAGCCAGGCAAGGAATGGCTTTGGGAACTGGAAGTGCTCAGATAGAAAAGAATGAAGGAGATGTAAGAGATGTAGGTGGCTGCAAGGAGGAGCGCTCCCCAAAGGCTCAAGGGAGTTTGGTCCTTAGGGGGGAGGTGGGGGATATGGAGGGTGGTGGGTGGCACAGAATGGAGAGCTCTTGATTTGGGGCAATTGGAGCTTGTCTCTTTGGGGCAGTAGTAGCCACTCCAGGCCTATCCTAATCCCTAGGCTCCAGTGGTGATTTAGGATGGAAATGCAGTAAGTGAGCAGCTCTGACAAATCCAGCCTCCCCCTGCCCACCAGGCGGTGGAACAGACTCCCAAGGGAAGGATAACAGTAAACATCAGGGGAGGCTGCTACTGGCGAGGGCTTTTCGGGAACAAATCCTGCCAGATGAACTTGATTGCTTTTTTTGATCAAATTACAAAGTTGGTGGTGCAGCAGCAGATGCAGTCTATCCTGGGTGGAGGGTGATGCCTCATGGTCTGGAGAGCCCAACGGCTTGGTCTGGTGAGAGCAGCAAGGGTCTGGGTCTGAGGAGCTGGGAAGGCCCAGGCCTCGGAGTCAGACATGTGAGGCTGGGAGGGTAGGGCCTGTCTTTCACACCTAGAAAGTACACTCCCTGAACCTCTTATTGGTTGCTTGCCAAACTCACCTCATCTGATAGGTGTAGACCCAGCAATGTGTGAAGTACGCTGAGTAACAGGTCTGGTGAGTAAGGAAGTATGTGGATGGGTCAGGTTGTCGAGGGCTGCAGGGTGCAGCTGGAGGACAAAAGTTATAAGATTCAGAGAAAAGAATTAGGGCTGGACAATGGGATGCCATGAGTACATTAGGAGCCAGGATAGATGCCTTGGGGAGGACGTGGGCTATGACCAGTAATGACACAGGCATCTGGGCTAGGGGATGTAGTAGATGTCCCCAAGCCCTCGGAGAAGCTATGAAATTCCACAGAGCTGACAGCAGGCTTCTACCATGCTGACAGTTCTGGGACCTGTTTACCAGGGCCGCGTCTACCACCTGGCTGGGAGGTGCTCTCTCTGTCCCCATCAGCAGGGCTTGCCTTGCCTTTTCCCACCCAGGCCCTGTCTCTTGCTCTTCCCGTACATGGCTATAAAGTTGACTTATTTGTTTATTTTCTTTCTCTCTGGGTACCTTGAGTCTGAGGCGATGGTTGCCATAGAGATATGTGGGTGGTCAGATACCCTCCTCCCCTGGGGATGGCTGATGTGGGCTGGGCTCTTTGATAGACATCCTGTGGGCAGGGGTGATGGATTGAGAATGGCCACATCCCCATGCCCACAGGCATCGCCCTGGTACATCAGAAATGGGGCCGGTGTCTGGTGCCTCAGTTAATGATGCAGTGCTTTGCTTTCTGCATCTTACCAGTGTCCTCTGACCCAGGGGTGAGGGAGGGGGAGACAGCAGAAGTCTGGGGATGTGAGGATAGTCTGGTGTGGTGACTTTGGGAGCTGCCTGCCCTGGGCTTCTGTTTTTCTACTCCTTCCCTGCCCACCTGAACGACCCTAACAGTGTGATGATGTCCCTTCCCCTTCTTTCTACCTTGCCCCATCTTTCCCCGCTGGTATCTATCTTTCCTGCCCAAACTGGACTAGGTTTGATTTCTCTTTGATTTTTTTTCCTCAGGAAGAGGATTTTTGTGTAAGATCATATGTTTCTGACAGCAGCTCTTACTCTCTTGAGATGGTTATGCCAAGACTGGGGCTCTGTTTTGTGACTGGTGTACCAGGTTACTTTGGGACAGGGGCCTGGTCCTGGCTGATAGGCACAGGTGCAAAGAGAGGGCTCAGGGATGTGTAAATGCTGGTACAGTGTGGAGGTGGGAGAGTGGGAGGGTGTTGTTGTGGAAATGGAGAGAGCAAGCGGGGAGCTGGGCTGTCGGTGTGGGCATGGGGAGGTGTGAGTCCCTGGAGAGGGTTGGACCAGGCTACCCACTAGGCTGGTGCCCATGGGGTTAAGGAGTCAGGCTGTGGCTTCCTTGTGGCCTCTCAGTTTACGCTGTATATTTTATAAAGGTGCAGCAGCTGGGGCTGGGTTTCACTCACTGCTGTCTGTCTAGGGCTCTGCAGGTGTTGGATTTCTGTGTCTGGGAATGTAGTGGGCCCACCAGGGCCATGCACGAAGGGTCTGAGGGGCTTGCTATGTTTGCTGAGTCTCCCTGCCTTTTTTCTTTCGTGTTTGTGATTCTCTCTGCTGCAAACCCAAGGAAGGAAACAGAGTATAGAGCTGCTTCTCCTTGGCATCGATGGTGAGGTAGTCCAGGAGGCACGGGGAGAGAGCACCTGTTCCTCCGGGGGGTCAGAGCTGGGTGGGAAGCCTTCTTCTGGTCTGTTGTTCCTTGTCATTGTGGCCTCAAAGGTCCACCTTGTAGCTGGCATGTAGGGAAGGGAGTTCATGCAGTACATTGGGCACGGTTTTTGTTTTTAGGCCTGTCTACGTGAAGTCATTGAAAGTCACATAACGTCACTCTGTTTGCTTCAAAACAGCGATAGGTGTGCAGCTGGGGCTCTTAACAGAGTCCATGGTTCCAAGCTGAGCTCCACTAGACTGAAGGAAGCATTTAAAACAGGCTTGGATGCAGGCACTAGTGAGCCAGGTGATGGCAATGATAAGTCGTTATTTTAAGATTTAAGAGCATCCCCCAAGGAGCCTGAGCCCTTATGTCTTTTTCTTATTTTTAAATCTTCATCTTCCCTTCTTATCTTTATTCATATGCATACATATTCTCACCTCGTGGAGCATAACATTTTATATCCTACTTTTTTCACTTATATTCAAGGCATTTTTCTCATATTGCTATAGTTGAAGGGCAAACGGTCCTTTTGCTCTTCCTACATTGTTTAGGATTTATCCTCGGAATACACAAGAAACCTTTGTATTTGGACCATTTATCTGATTCCAGTTGCTTTCACTAAGATGGATATTGGGGTAATGCCCTTGGCCTTACTAAGAAATGCCACGAGAAATAGTATTGTGAAATCTGTTACAGCACCCGAGATATGTATATATACGTGTGTGTGTGTATATGTATTTTCTTTCTCTGTATGCTTCATATAAAGAAATTACTATTGAAGCTAAATGTAAGCAAAGCTTTCTTCTTCCTGAGGACCTGTGAGGTGAGGGTAGAGACCATATCTGTTTCTTTACTTCTGTGTGGGCAGGGCCTAGCCAAGTGCCTGGTACATACTGAACGCATACATGTTAAATGACTGGATTAAGAGGACTACGTAACCAGTCATGGTTGCCTTCTGGCTTTGGCTCCCAGGAAACTCAGAGCCGAGTTGGTGGAGCCCTTGCACCTGGTACTGGCTGGGGCTCCTCCTTTCTGATGCAGGGAGCCAGGCTGCAGACCTGACACGGATTCTGGAGGGTCACCAAAGCTGGAGGGGAGGACAGATGAGGTTAAAGACCTGCGCTTGGGCCGTAGGCAGGCTGGGTGATCTAAGGAGACAGTGTAGCTAATAATCTTTCCTTCCCTGTCGTTAATGACCTTATAGGGACACTTTTGGGACACCCTCTAAGTAGTGATTTTCAAATGTCCTGTGCGTAAGGATCACCACACGTATTGCTGAAAATGCAGATTCCTGGGTTTTACCGCCATAGATTTTGCTTCAGGAGGTCTAGGGTGGGGCCCAAGAATCTGCATTTTTACCAAGTTCCCCAGTGAATTTCAGCAGATGGTCCCTGAACCATGCTTTAAGAAATGCCATCTAAAATCAGCAGCAGCAACAGTTACTCTTGCAGTGCTGTCTGGGATTTACCAGACACACCATGGCATGGCCCTCTCCAGGTGACTTCTCTGCCTGTATGTGGCTGTCGGTCCACACAGACTGACTGCTTGGTGAGTAGGGGCCTCCCTCCGGGCCTCCTCAGTGGGGTGTCAGTCCGTGTTGGAAGCTGCAGCAGGCCGAGTGGCTGGGGTTGTTGGCCACCAGAAGGGCAAAGGCTGTCCCTTTCTGGGCCCAGCTGGCCTTAGGGACTGAAATGGGATCCCCCTGGGTGGTGCCAACTGAAAGTCCCCACCCACTGAGTGTTGACCTGAGTAGCCCCCATGACATTTGTGTCTCCTGGGGTATCTCCAAGTGCGACTTTCCTGTTAAGGATCTGGGTGAAGTGAGGGAAAGGGAAGGGAGAGTGAAGCAGTCATGGAGGGAAGGGAGAAGGTAGAGAAACCTATGCAACACTGGAATGCTGGGATTTAAGGAAGCATTTAAGGAGGCCGAGTGCAAAACCGTGCCTTCCTCCTGAGGATCACAGAGGCCAATTTCTGTGAAGAGAGCAATGGGCGTCCTATGTATTAGTGATTGAACGCCTCTGACTCCTTTCCCTAAGTTGATGAGGAGCTGGCTGGAGGTCCCTTCGGAGGTCCCCCAGCATAAGGGCCCATTTCCTCACACAGTCATGATGCGAGCTGTGTGACTTCACTCTCATAACACTGACCTGTGACTGCCTTTCCCCCCACCCTCCCAGAGTGACTTTGGTTGCTGGCATCATGTTGGGGGATGGAGGCTGGCAGATGGCCCCATCCCTTAGGAGAGGCCTCTGCTTGCGTCTTGCTGCCTGCTCTGGTGCCTGTCACCATACCTTGTCAGAAACCGTGCTCTGAGCCTCAAGGCCATGCTGAAACCCTAGAGGTGCGTGGCTGACCCCATTCTCTGCTGAGGCCGGAGACAGGGAAGGGGAAGAGTGGGTGTGACTGGCTCCTACCCCATCTCTGTGCTCTGAACAGCCTTGGCAGCCCGACGGGCCTGATTCCATGGGTGCCAAAAGGCTGGTGACAGGAAGAGATTGGCACTTTGCACTTCTTGAGAGCCTGTCTTGGCAGAGGCCCTTTGTTGTCTGCCCACAGCCAGACAGAGGAGCTACCCCAGGGCCAGTGGGGAAACCAAGGCACAGAGGGTTTGTGTGGAGTTTTTTGTTTTTTTCTTTTGAGCTGTAGGGATGTCAGTGATTTTGCCAGTGCTCAGATCCCAGTGCCCTCAAACAGCATGGCCCTTCTCTTCCCCAATGGCGTCTCCCTTTCAAACCCAGGCTCTGGGTATTGTCCCTGTGACGATTCCTGCTGTCCCACCCCCACATCTCTCCATCTAGGCCTACTGGAACAGGGCCTTCCTTATCCATCACTGGGGGAGGCCTCTTGCCTGCACCTACCTCTCTGGGCTCTATGGCAGGGATATTTCCAGCCACCTCCCCAACACCATCTCTACTTCCTGGGCCCTATCTGCAGCAGCCGCCACAGCCTCCCATCTGCTCCCCTCTTTTCTCCTCCTTCTCTCTCCCCTCCCCCCTGCTTGCTGCTGCCCTGGGAGGAGCTATTTTTAGGGGCTGCTTCCTGGGATGTTTAACTTGGGGCCGGTTACCATGAAGGAAATGTCACCAAAACAGTGGGCAAAGGCTGCAGACACCAGGAGCCCTGCTGGGGGCATGGAGAGCCCAAGCGTCTGACCCTGTTCTGGCCCGAGAGTGGCCACAGTGTCCAGAGGCAGAGCCTTGCCTTCTTGGGACTTGATAGTGACCCCATGGGATTTTCCCTGTTGGAGCTGGCTCGGGGAACTTTCGCGAGGGGGCGCTTGTTGGCGCCTCTCTCCTTACTCTCCTGAGTTGAAGTTTTCCTTCCTTGTCTTAAGAGCCATTGGCCAAAGTGCCGCCCACTTAAAACTGCTCAAGTTGGAGCTGAAGGGGACCGGATGATGCTGGGTTAAGGGACAGAACCTTGGGGGTCCCACTGTCTTCACAGCCCTCCACAAGCCCCCAGGGTGGAGGGGTGTGAAGGAATTAGAAGCCGTGGTCCCTCTGTTATGTGGCGGATAGACTTTCCTTTCACTTGGAAACCCTTTGCACCTTTAGTGTGAAATTTGGAGAGGAGGAGAGGTGACATGACCATGTCAGGGTGAGGTCTGTGGGACGGTGGCTTGAGATTCCCACTGGTCTGTGACCAAGGCCAGGGGCTGTTTAGAAGCTGCTGGGGAACGTGGATTATGACACCAAATCCCTGTTCTGCCCATGTTTCCACTGCTCAGAGTGATGCCTGAGGAGTCTGGACAAGGGCCTCTGCTGCTTGGGAAGGAAGGCTTGTGGTTGCCACTCAGGAGGGCAGCAGGATGAGGCCACCCACATCGAGTGTCTGAATGGACGTGGCTGTAGGAGGCTTCTCATAATCCACACAGATGTGTGAAATGTCCTTTGAAAAGTCAAGGGTATCATTGAGATTAGAGCTCAGGGGGGGAGGAGGTCCCTCACAGCTGGGATAGGGTTATGTGCCTTTGCCACTTCCAGAGGGTTGTATGTTTAGGTGGAAGCAGGATCTTATTTGAAGCTAATAATGACGTTTGTGGTTCTAGAGAAATGTCACTCAGTCAGTGGACCTGTCCCCAGCAGGAGCATGAACTCAGTGGCCGTCCATGCCCTGGCCACCTGATCCTGTGGGGGAAGGAAGCTGCATTTGGGGCAGGCTCTGGTCCTGGGGCTCTTGGGTAGAAGGGGTTCTAGTGTGCATGCTGCCCCCTTGCTGCACACCTATCTCCCTATCTGCTTCCTCTTCTCCGCCTCCCTTGGCTCTCTGGTCGCTCCTTGCTGCCCTTCCCATGAAGCTCACAGCACCCTGAAGCAGGTCTTGAAGCATCTGGGGAAGGTGGGAGAGGCAAGGCTTCCAGGGATCCTTGTTTTCCTGAGCCTCGCTCTGCCCTGGGCAGGCTGTTAGCGAAGGGCTGGAGCGGGTCCCTGATAACAGCTGCTTCTGTTTTCTGCTCCTATTGCTACAGCTGCTGGTGAGTGGAAAACCTCGCAGAGGCCTGTGGTTGGAGCTGGGCTGAAGGCCGGCAGGGGTGGGTCTCTCCATGGCAGTAGCACACGGGCAGGCAGGAAGTGGCCCTGTGCAAAAGCGGGAAGTGGCTGGTTGTCAGACAGGAAGGGGGGGCTGGGCCGTAGGGGGCGGGGATGAGACCAGTAGAAAGGTAGATGGGAAGAGGTCTTAGAAGGTCTGAACTGTTCCTAGGAAGAGCGAGCTTATGGCCGCTGGAAGAGGGGTGTCTCAAGGGAGGCAGCCACCTTCATGTCATCACCCTGGGACACCTCTACCTGTAGCCCAGGCCCCGTGCAGTAGCCTTGTCCCTCTTGGGGCTAGGAACCTCTGTTCAGCCAGGAGAGCCCCTGCTGTAGGGAAGGACAGACCACGACTGGTTTCTGAAATGTAGCTTCTGCTGGGGTGGAGCGTGCAGCTTCTTCCCAACCCTGGAGGTGACTGCAGGGCAGGAAGTGTAGGGGAAGAGACAGGAGACAACAGCTGGAGTGGCTGGGGCGACAGCCGGGCTGTGCGTGCGTGGTAGGAAGAGGCAGGAAGATGTGGTAGCAGAAACTGCATGGCTCATTGAGCAGAGAGCTTCTGGATGGCAGGGTGCCATACCAGCAAGGCCCGAGGAAGAAGAGGGACCCCGCAACGGCCGCTCTTCCCCTGTTGCTAACCTTCACCTGCAGGCTGTAGACCAAACAGAGGAACACCCTTCCCCCAAGGAAGGCTGCGATGGAGAACCTCACGGAAAACCCAGGGTCGAGGAAGGTCCAGTTGGTGCCATTGTGAACCAACCAGCCAGGCTGGGAGAAAAGTGGGTCCTGCTCTCTCAGAGAGTCTGGCAGTAGCTACGGCCACAGGCCCAGCCTGGGCGGCCTTCTCCACCTCATCCCTGGAAAGGAGGCTCTTATTCTGTGCCAGACACTGGGCTAAGTTTTTTTTTTAAAAAAAAAAATGCAATTGCATCAAATCAGTTCCGGCTCTTAGCGACTCATGGGTGCCAGAGTAAGACTGGGCTCCGTAGGGTTTTCAGCGGCTGATTTTTTGGAAGTAGATACCAGGCCTTTCTTCAGAGGCACCTCTGGGTGGACTCAAACCTCCAACCTTTGGGTTAACAGCTGAACACAATAACCATTTACACCACCCAGGGACTCCTGCTGTGCTGCGTGCTAACCCCCATTGTGTGCCATGGAGTCATTTCTCATGGTGGCCCTATAGGACGGAGTACAACTGCCCCGTAGGGTTTCCTAGGACGTAATCTTTACAGAAGCAAATCACCAGGTCTTTTCTCCCATGGAGTGGCTGGTGGGTTCAAACCATTGACCTTTCAGTTATCAGCAGAGCGCTCAACTATTGTGCCACCAGGGCACCTTCTTACACCTATTACCACCCTTAATCCTCAGAGCAAGCTCCATTTTAGAAGTGAGGAAGCTCTTCCCCAGGATGTGTGCCTGGCCCACTATCACCTTTTCCAGGGTCTTTCTCTGATGTCATCTCCTTTGTGAGGCTTTCCCTGACCACCCTGTTTAAATGTACACTCTCCCAACTTCCTCACTTTACCTTTCTGCAGAACACTGGGCACAACATCTGACGTACTGCTAGGTTTTCTTGTCGTCTATTTTCCCTTTCCCCATCCCCTCCCCACACTGGAACATCAGCTCCATGAGGGCAGGGGTCCGTGTCTGTTTTGTTCATTGCTTTGTCCCCGGTACCTAGAACTGTGCCTGTTGCATAGATCTCACTAGATGTTTTTTGGGTGAAGGAAGGAATGAATGAGACTCAGGTGGGTTTAATAACTTGCCCGATGTGGCAGCACTGGGGCTTACTCCAGGGCTGTCTGACTTCAAAACCGACGTGCTGTTGCCATGCTTCACGGATTGGAGTCAGAGTAAAGACTGAGGCGCAGCCCAGGGGCCGTGCCCAGAACGGGGGGCTCTGCTCGTTGGGGCTCAGGTTAAAGCCAGTGGCTGATGAGGGCCCTCTGGACCTGAGCAGGTCCTTCGAGGAGCTGGGAGCATGAGTGTGTGTGTCCCCTCTCCCCACTCTGAGTCACTGATAAACCAGAGTGCCCTTATTTTTAGTGCTGTTGCTGTTGTGGGCTGTAACCATTAGCCAGTAAGAGCTTTAAGGGAGGAGATAAACATTAATCTTCTGGGCCTTCCCCTCAGCTGCCACCTCTGCATCGCAAGAGGCTGTTCTCCCCGCACCTGCCCGGCAACCAGGCCTGAGAGCTCCAGGGTGGAGGGTGGTGAGGTGAGGGGTCAGGGAGAGGGCACGTGGGTCTGCAGCTTTGGGGCTGACTAGTTTGGTACCTACATTCCAAGTTCAGGGGTCGAGGGGGGGTGGGGCAGCCTAACACGTTCCAGGCCAGATCTAGAAGAAGCAAGCCCTTCAGCCACCAGGCAGTGCCAGCGCTGCCTCCTCGACTGCCCAGCTTCCGAAGGTTCTGGCACTGAGGGGTCCCAGGCGACGTGCGAGTGGGGGCTACCTGGGGTCCTCCTGGCTGCTCTGCTTCCTGGGAGGAGCAGGGCTGCTCAGTGGTCATGCCATAGCCGAGGGTGGGAAGGAAGGCCTGACCCAGATCCTGGGGCAGCTGGGGTGGATTAGCTGGGTAGCAAGAACTAATCTCTGCCTGTCCCCACCTCCTTCCTCCACAAAGCAGAGCTGTCACTGGAGGAAAGTCTGGGACAAAGCCAGAGGTAGTTGGTGAAACAATAAATATGAATTCCTTTTAATCTGTAGTCCTTACATTACTTCAGACTGACAGTCCTATCCCTTTCCTGCCGCTTTGCAAACTTGGGCAAGTTACTTAACTTCTCTGGACCTCAGTTTCAGTATCTGTAAAATGGGACAATCACAGTAGCTGCCTTGTAGGATTGTTGTGAGGGTTGAGAGGGGCATGGGAGGGTTTACAGAGGCTCATTACTGTTGAGGGGTGGGGTGGGGAGAAGCCCCTTCCACGGAAACAGAAACCACTTGGCAGGTTTGGACGTGAAGGCATCTGCTTGGGCCTGTGAGAAGTTGGGGTGAACTGGGCTCTGCCCCGAAAGCCTGGAGCCATTCTAATTTTTCTTTCCCCAGTCATCATAGCGTAGTCGTGGAGGCCTCTAGACTCAGACCACCTGTATCTACCACCCAGTGCTGTGACCTTGGATGGGTGGCTTTTGTTTTAAGCCTCAGTTCCCTCATTTGTAATGTAATGGGGGCTAATCAGAGCTTCTCCTTCACAGGGTTTCTGTGAGGATGAAATGAAGTATCCATACCTCTGCTTGGCATGTAGTAAATGCTCAGTAAATGATAGTTATTACTACTTCTATTACTGAGGAAAAGACTAACCCCCCATTTGCAGGAGGAACTCTACAAAGCACTGCTCAGAAAGGATCTCTGTTGAAGAACCTGTGACCAAAAGATAACTATGCTGTAACGTGTAGTGTGAGAATCAGGCAGTGGGAGACTGGGCGGGGGCGTAGGAGGGAGATGCCATAGTCTGCTGAGAGGAAAGGGGAGACATTCTAAAGAAGGGGCTTTTGGTGGGATTCCAGCAAGTAAAGAAAGAGGAGCTGGCGGGGGGTGGGGGGTGATTCTAGGCCTCTTTGTTTGAGTAGCACCCTCTCTCTGTACTTCCTGGAGCTCTGGAAAGAATTGGCCGTGCAGCTCACTTGGCTGTGGGGCCCTGGTCATTTCACCAATGCAGAATAACCCCCGAGCCTGCTGTGTGGCCGGAGGTCAGAGCTCCCAGCAGCAGATGACCAAGAAAATCCTGGGGAGAAACAGGGTTAGTGTCACAGTTTCTTTCTCTGTAAAACGGACATAATAATAGTACATACCCCATAGGTTTGTAATGATGATAAACTAAAAGATGTGTCTACCTGGTGTCAAAGCAAGCACTCAATAAATTTTAGCTATTATTATTTGGAGTTCCTGGGTGGTGCGAATGGTTAACGGGCTTGCCTGCTAACAGAAAGGTTAGAGGTTCAAGTCCACCCAGAGACACCGGGGAAGAAAGTCCTGGAAATCTGCTTCCAAAAAAAAAAAAAAATCGGTTATTGAAAACCCTATGGAGCACAGTTCTACTCTGACACACACGGGATGACCATGAGTCAGAATCAACTCAACGGCAGCTGGGTTTTTTATTCTTTTTATCACCATCATTATCATCTTCGTCACTGTCATCATTGTTATGCTTTGCGGTTGCTGTGAGGATTAAATAAGAGGATATATGTGCAAAGTCCTTAGCACAGCGCTTAGCCACATAGTAAAAAAAAAAAAAACAACCCAAACCCGTTGCTGTCAAGTCGATACTGACTCATAGTGACCCTAAAGGACAGAGTAGAACTGTCCCATAGGGTTTTCAAGGAGTGCCTGGTTGATTTGAATTGCTGACCTTTCGATTAGCAGCCATAGCTCTTAACCATTGCACCACCAGGGTTTCCAAGCCACATAGTAAGTGATCAGTAAAAGTTAGTTATTATTGGTGTTTCTAATAAGAAAGAGATAATGGAAACCCTGCTCCAATGAAATCCCTGTTGTAGTGGAAGGAACACCAGAGTTTTGAGTTATGGGCCTGGATTCAAATCTCAGCTCTGCCACTCCCTCACTGGTTCAGGCGCTTGCCTTTTCTAAGTCACTTTCTCACCTGGAAGAGGTAGTCATAATACCTGTCTTGCAGGATTGCTGTGACACGTTGCATTAATTTGGCAAAACATATAAGTGTGTAGTTGGTGACTAAGAATTGAAGGAATGAGTGGCCAGGTGACCCCAAATAGAATTTATGGCTGATGACTTTTGTTTTCTCTCTTCTGCTTTTAGATCACCAGAAACTAGAACGTGAAGCCCGAATATGCCGACTTTTGAAACATCCAAATATTGGTAAGTGTTCCTGCGTGGAGCTTCTTGGGTATTTTGTAGGAGGTGGAGAGAACAGAGATCCGCTTCTTTTTCTGTAGAAGCCCCTCTGTCTGTGGGTCTTCGCCTGGTGTCTTTTTTTGTCCAAACAGGATAGCAGCTGTGTCTTGCTCAGAACTACAGAACATTCTAGTGTAGAGACCTGAGTATCTTCATCCCCACGGTGCCACCTCAGGCCTTGGGTATGAGGTATCACAATAGGTTTCTTTCTTCCTCTTCTCTTTCCTTCTTTGGGCTGACTTCCAGGGCCTGTGGTGTGTGAGGCTCTGGGCTAGGAACCTGCCAGCTTCCCTCACCAGGGGCCGTCCATGGCCGTCACGAAAGGCTCAGGATTTTGTTTCTGGACTTGACAGAGTTTTGTTCCTGCTGCAGTGTCGCGCACGCTCTGGGGTTTCCATGGTGCTCCTGTTTGTCCTCCCTCCCCACAGCCAGGAAAGCCAGCTGCCCACCCGCCTGGCTTCTCTGCAGAGGGGATGGCAGAGCCACTCAGATGGGGAAGGAGCAAAATGAAGAGGATTTCTCCCTGCTCCCACCCTGACTGGGGGACAAGAGCACATTGTTCGTTGTTCTAAAGCCTGAGGAGGTTTGCCTGCCACAACCCACTCCCGCTCAGTTTTACATTGTTCAGCTGAAATAGTGTTTGGCAAAATAGTTGGCCCCGATCTAGTGCTCCTTGCAGAAGAAGGGACAGAAACTGGGCTGGCTGCAGTGTCTAAGCAGAAACGCCGGTCTTGACATAGGCAGAGCAGGCCACATCTCCTAGGTTTTCCCTGAAGCCCTGAGTCATCACAAAGGACAACATGTGTTCTCTGCTGCTTATACATGGCCTAAATATCCGGGGTCCCCCACGGTGGCCCCGAGGCCGGCCGCACTGCCTGGTTGGTGGCAAAGGCTGGGAGGCGACTTGCTGAATAAAGCTTGACGCTTCCTCCAAAATTACCTGGCCTCTGGCTTCCCGGATCTTGGGCTGGAATGCTCTGCCTGAGCTCTTGCATGAAAGAGCCGAGGTTGTACTCCAGCCCAAGGGGAGAGGAACAGTTTTGAGGTAACCAGAACTTGAACATGCAGGGCTTTATAGATGGAAATCAGCAGCTTGGATTTCACCTGAAGCAGATTGATGAGGCAGAGCTTGGCTCTGCCTGGTGCAGTGCGTCCCATGGAGGCAGCACATTTCAACCTCTGGGTCCTGGTCACGGAATGACTGGAGCTCGTGGGTGGTCTCTGAGGTCAGACCCTCACCAGAAACAGCACAGTGGGGACCAATGTGTTGCCTATTGGTTGGTGCGGCACAGCAGAGAAGAACACTTATAAAGAACCGAAAAAAAAAAAAAAAACCCGTTGCCATCGAGTCGATTCCAACTTGTAGCGACCCTATAGGACAGAGTATAGAACCAAAAAAAAAACAAAAATACCCAAACCCGTTGCCGTCGAATCGATTCCGACTCATAGTGACCCCATGTTTTACAGAGTAGAACTGCTCCATAGGGTTTTCTTGGCTGTGATCTTTATGGAAACAAATTGCCATGCCTTTCTTTCGTGGCACCGTGGCGCAAAGGGTGATTGGAATCATCAACCTTTAGGTTAGAAGCTAAGCACAAGCCGTTTGCACCACCTTGGCAGCAGTCACAAATCCAGGCATGCTTTATTTGGCTGGCTCCATGGTCTAAAAATATTTTTATTATTTGCCAATATTTAAAAACAAGGAGATTTCACATTCTAAAATTTTTTATTTCCTGGCCTTTCAAATCAGAAGGGTGGGTTCTGCTGAGCCTACACCTGTGCATGGCAAGAATCAGCTGGAGCTGAGCAGTGGCTGCCCCCTTCACCCATTGGCCACTGTCCCCACCACTTCCTGTTACCTCACGGTTGCATTACCTGCCTGGCCCTGGAGGCTTTGTGAGTTTTATGACCTCTGACCTAGAAGTTCCAGAACAGGAAGAAAAAGCATGTGCGTGACTAAAGCCATCCACAAGCACACAGGCAAGCCCACGTTGGTGTTCCAGTCCTGGATCTCAGGGTCTGAGGACAGTGACTTCCTTTCTTTTTTGCTCCTTTTGATCAACTTCCCCAGCAGTGATGACCATCCTCACACACAGAGGAGAACAAGGGACAGAAGATGCAGGAGGCAGAGCCGTGTCTACATCACCTGAGACGTGCTCGACCGTGAAGGGGTTAGGGTGTGATGAAGACAACTGAGAAACAAACAGGAAGGGCAAAAATGGGAATCTGGCTAGAAAAAGCGCTAGCCTTGTTTTTATGCATTTCTAGAAATTAAATATATACTTTTGGACCTCTTAGACTGTATTTTGTTTGGTCTGGTAAAACCATTTCGAGTCAGGTCAGTTCTGACTTACGGCAACCCCATGTGTGTCAGAGCAGAATTGTGCTCCATAGCGTTTTCAATGGCTGATTTTTTTTTTTTTTTTCCCGGAGGTAGATCACCAGCGTTTCTTCCAGAGTGCCTCTGGGTGGACTCGAACCTCCAACCTTTTGGTTAATAGCCAGGCTATTAACCATTTGTACCACCCAGGGACTCCATTTGGTTTGGTAGCCCTTTCCTTTTACCACCTGCTCTAGCCCAGAATAAAGACACGCAGAGGACCGGTCTGTCCCAGCGTCCGGCTCTGTTAGGAAGGCAGCAAGACTCAGGAATGGCCGTACAAGGGATGATCACTCTGTCAGAATCTGATGGTGTAGAACTGTGCTGCCTGCAGCACCACTCCTGGATCCTGAGGGATGCTGGGCTGGGGCCCTGCCCCAGGGTCAAGGGCAGGGAGAGGGAAGGGTGAGTCAGGACTGTGACCTGGGAGAGCTGACTGGCTGGGCTCTCTGGCTTCTGGTGGGAATGAGGGCTCCAGGAGATGGGTCCAGTGGGCAGAGGCAGGGTTGTCATGGATCGTGACCTGGCTTGTGGCAGGAGAGGAGGCCATTGGTGCCCTTCAGTCACTATTCCTCTCCTCTCTTCTGCTGCCCTGTCCTTCAGAGTGGTGGCCCTTTTGACTCTGGCCTCTTTAACTCCATCCTGTAGGGCTACAAGTGAACCAACCCGAGGCTGGCACAGGATTGCAGAGGCTGAGAGCAGAGAGTGCACCGTCAGCCTCTGGCTGTCAGGTTCAGAGGGCCTTGAGTTTAGAAGGGGTACTTGTTGCAAGGAGTCCCTGCGTAGTGCAGGCAGTTAACGTGCTTGGCTGCTAACCAAAAGGTTGGAAGTTTGAGTCCACCAGAGGCAGCTCAGAAGAAAGACCTGGCAATCTGCTTCTGAAAAATCAGCCGTTGAACACTTTGTGGAGCACAGTCCTACTCTGACACACAAGGGGTCACCATGAGTTGGACTTGACATGATGGCAACTGGTTCTTTGGTGCAAGGGGTGAGGCACACCCGTTGCCTCCCTAAGAGATTCTGTACCAGGAGTTAAATGCCTGTTGGTTATGAGGTTGCTGAACTCAGAACAGCCCTGGGAGAGTAGCCAGAGGTGGGGAGTTGAGAGGAGGCAGCGCTGTGGTGCTGATAGTCGGAAGTCTGAGTGGAGTGTGTTCTACCTGTGATCTGCCTGCTCCCTGCTCTAAATCCCTCTAATGAATAGACTCTGTCTTCTTTCGTGCTGAGCGGCCCCAGGAGTTTCGATCAGTCTAGCATTGTGGTTTAAAGCAGCACTTCTCAAACTTTAATGTGCGTGTGAATCACCTAGGGATCAGGTTAAAATTCCAGTTCGGTAGGTCTGAGGTGGAACCTGGGATTCTGCATGTCCAGCAGTGTCTAAATGATGCTGACGATGCTGCTGGTCGGTCCATGGATCAAACTTGTAGGAACAAAGGTCTGTGGTAGGGGCTTTGGTGTCATAGCCACCCAGCTTGAATCTGGGATTTGCTGGTTAGTCGCTGCGACCTCTAGCCTGTTATTTAACCTGCCTATACCTCTGTTTCCTCATCTGTGACCGCTTCCTGGAGTCGTGAGAGGATTCAGCGAACAAAGGAGGGCTGGGATGTGGAGATTCCAACTCCTGGAAGCGATCTCCCCCAGACCTGTCCAACTCAGCTCACAAGTTAACTCAGACCAGGCTGCCATTTGCCTTGGGTCCAGGGCCCATTAAGCTAACAGTGAGCACGTTCAGCTACTAACCAAAAGGTTGGAGGTGTGAGTCCACCCAGAGGTGCCTTGGAAGAAGACTTGGTGATCTACTTCCAAAAAATCAGCCATTGAAAACCCTGTGGAGCATAGTTCTTCTACTCTGACACACATGGCGTCCCTATGAGTCAGAGTCTTCTCAGTGGCAACTGTTTTTTTTTGTTTGTTTGTTTGTTTTTAATGTAGCAAAAACAGTTGCAAAGAAAAAGAAGGAAACATTGAATCATAACTGCAGCTCCTAAATCCCCATCCTCAGTCTCCCACCTGCCCATCCTGGCGAGGAGACCGCCTTCCTACTGTATTTTTGCTGCAGACTTTTTTTTTATAGACTTGGTTTTTTAGAACAGTTTCCGGTTTACAGAAAAATTGTGCAGCAAGTATAAAGCGTTGCTATGTACCTTCTCTCTCCCGTGTGTTTTTCACCTATTAACACTCTGCTTTCTTGTGGTACTTTTGTTACAGTTGATGAACCAATATTGATAGTTTTTTTAAAAAATATTTTATGGTGTTTTAGGTGAAAGTTTGCATAGCAAATTAGGTTCCACTTAACATTTTTTATACAACTTATTCCATGACATTGGTTAGATTTTTTACAATGTGTCAACATTCTCATTTTCCATTCTTTTTGTTCTGTTTCCATTAATCTGGCTTCCCTGCCCTTTCTTAGCTTCTCGTCTTTGTTTTAGGGTAAACCGTTGACTGTTTCATCTCATAAAGTTGATTATTCCAGGGAGCACAGTAATTCACGGGTGATACTGTTTATTTTATTCACCAGTCTGTTATTTGGATGAAAGGTGACCTTCTGGAGTGGCTTCAGTTCCAGGTTCGAAGGGTGTCTTAGGGTGATAGTCACGGGAGTTCCCCTAGTCTCTACTGGCCTTTTTGAGGAATTTGAGTTTTGGTCTACGTTTTTCTCCCTTTCTAACCAGGAGCTTCTGTTGTGTCCCTGGTCAGAACGGTTGGTAGTGGTAGTCGAGCACCATCTAGTTCTTCTGGTCTCAGGCTAGATGAGGCCGTGGTTCATATGGGCTATTAGTCCTGTGGACTAGTTTCTTCTTTGAGTCTTTGGTTTCCTTCATTCTCTTTTGTTCCAGATGAGTAGAGACCGATAGTTGTGTCTTAGATGGCCACTTGCAAGTTTTTAAGACCCCAGATGCTACTCACCAAACATTATCTTTATGAACTATGCTGTGCCAGTTGACCAAGTGGTCCCATGAGACTGTGGTCCCAAGCCCTCAAACCCAGTAATCCAGTCCCACGAGGTATTTGGTTATGTCTAGGAAGTATCTGTAACTGTGCCCCCTATGTGGTTTACTATATATTTGATTATATATGCAGCGATCATGAACATGTATACGCATAAGTCTACAGATACATCTGTAAATGCACACCCATATACTCATATGTGTCTTCCTATATACATATACACAGATGTCTACCTGTGAGACCACACACATATTTTTTTGATTGTTATTGTGGTTGCAAAATTGTATGTTACAGCATTTACCAAAATTGTCCTTTATTCTTGCGTACTTCTTAGTGACTTCATTTATCTCAGTCAAATTCTGCAGACTTCACCCACATTGGGTATTGCTTTTTCCATCACCAAAAATAACAGTGTCTACTATCTAGAAAGTGATTCCACTTCCCTCCCCCTTCAATCCCTGGTAACCGTCAAAGAATGTTGTTTTCTGTGAGTGTACGTATTCTTGACTTTTTGTAAAAGTTAGACCATAAAATATTTGCCCTTTTGTGATTGACTTATTTCACCCAGCATAATGTCCTCCAGAATCATCTAGGTTATATTTCTAAACTTTTGAGGAAGCACCATATTGTTTTCCATAGTGGTTGTACCATTTTACAATCCCACCAGCAATGTGTAAGAGAGTTCCATTCCTCCCACAACCTCACAACCATTTGTTGTTTTCTGTTTTTTTTTTTTTAATCATTGCTGTTTTTGCAAGGGTGAGATGGTATCTTCTTGTAGTTTTGATTTGCATCTCTCTAATGGCTAATGACCATGAGTGTCTTTTCATGTATTTGTTAGCGGCCTGAGTGTCCTCTTTGGTGAAGTGTCTGTTCATGTCCTTTGCCCCTTTTTTGATTGGATTGTTTGTCTTTTTGTTATTGAGGTGTTGAAGTGATTCATTATTATTAACTAAAATCCATGGTGTGCATTAGGGTTCACTCTTTTCTGGGTTTTGACAAACGCATAATGTCATGTGTCCACCGTCCAGTAAGCTGCAGACACTTTTAACAGTGACACTTTTTTCCGTGCTTTTTCCACAAAGATTTGTTAGTTAAAATGTGGAATATTGTTGGTTGAAAATAGCTACAATGTTTGGGTTATGACTTTATCAGTCCCTAAACGTATAGAACATCAAGAAAAGGTATTTAGGTGTCTTAGCATATCCTTCCTTCCTTCCCCAGTTTTTAAAGAACAATAATTAAGTTTATTGCAGAAATGCAAAAAATACTTCATTTGCCCAGATCTTTCTGTTCTCTAGACTTTGCCTGGCCCTCCTTGACCTTGGTGACCCCTCTCTTTAACGTGGAATGGGCTGAACATCAGATTATCGTATTCCACACATTCATATCACCCTTCACTTCTACTTCATAGCCCTCAACACAATTGTGGTTTTAGTTAAATATTAGTGTGAAGATAGTGGTGGTTCAATGGTAGAATTCTTGTCTTCCATGCAGGAGACTTGGGTTCTATTTCTGACCAATGCATCTCATGCACAGCCACGAGTCTTGTCAGTGGAGATGTGCATGTTGCTACGACGCTGAACGGGTTTCAGCGGAGCTTCCAGACTAAGATGGATTAGAAAGAGAGGCTTGGCAAACTGCTTCTGAAAATCAGTCAGTGAAAACCCTAGGGATCACAATGGTCCAATTCGCAACTAATCATCTGATGGCGCAGGACCCAGCAGCGTTTCGTTCCGTTGCATATGGGGTCAACGTGAGTCAGGATCCCAGCTCGACAGCAGTAAGAACAACAAGATTTGTGTAACTGCAGGTCTAGAGCCTGTCTTCTCCATTCTCCTGGAAGCTCCATGGTGGCAGGACCGTGCCTGTAGCCCGTAGCCTGCTTCATGCTTCGTAGCATGTAGACATGCCATGTCTGCAGTCATGCTACTTCAGCGTAGGTCCCTAAGAAGCAGTTGTGGAAGGAGCGAATTTGCGGGAGTCACAGTGTCCAGTGCTAATGGGGACAGATTGGAGCCCCTTTGCCTAGGAGGATTCTGTAATGTCAAGGATTTTGGCAGCGGCTTGCCTTGGCTTCAGGTCCCAGTTCTGCCACTGGGTGTGATCTTGGCCAACTTTCTCTTTGAGCCCCTATCTGCTCTCTGTCAGATGCAAGCAATAGTAGTACCCACTCAGCAGAGTTAATGCAAGGGTTAAATAAAACACTGCATATAAAGCGCTTGGCACAATGCCTGGCACATAGAAACAGCTCAAATAAGAGTTGGTTATTATAATTTTGATGGTTATTATCAAGAATCTGCTAGGTAGGGACTTAGAATGGTGCAGTCAAGTTTCTGCTCTTGTCCCCAGGTCCCTCTTCATTCTCTTTACAAATTCAAATGAAAATAACGCTGCAGTCTTATTCAGATATGGGCACTCCCCTGCACTCCTCTGTGCCTTGGTGGGTACCTTGCTTGGCAGCACACATCAAAGCTGTGCTCTGGGCTGGGTGGCCTGGAAGGATTAGCTTCCTTTGCTGCACCTTCTCTTCTAATTCCCAGCTCCCCGGGCCTCCTCCCACCTACGCTCTGTGTGTGGCCTTCCTGGAGAAGGACCAACAAGGGTGTTTCTTTTAGCCAGTGTCTCCATGTCTGGGCATAGGCATGGGTGCCTGCGCTTTTTGCCCTGTTGTCAGCCCTGCTGTGCTGGGGTGGGGTGGGGCAGGCCTGGGGGGTCCGGGTAAGGCCAGGCTGGGGGCCAGGCCCGGGCAGGGCTGGGCAGCTGAACTTCCAGGAACGGTTGTTAACACCGTACCTGCTATCCTATTAGCTGCCTGTCCTGTGGCTATTAGTCACCTTCCTAATGAAGCCAGTCTTCAGCTTCTGGGACAGCTGATTTCCAGGGGATTATTTGTGTTACACACTTTAATGCTTTTTAATAGCAAATTTTTAATTAAACGTAAAGGCCTTTTGGAAGCAAGGGAGCAGCAGCTGCAGCAGGACTCGGCATGAGGCACCAAGTGAGACCAGAGAGGCAGGATGTGGAGGGAGGGTGCAGGGCTGCATGGCGGTTCGGTTGCGCGTGGTGGGCTGGTTTGGATGGGAGGAGCAGGAGTCTGGCTGTCGCTCCTTCCATCTGCCCTAAAAGCCCACTCCGTCATCTGCAGGCCTAGAAAAGTGTGAGCTTGCTTACCTGAGGGTAGGGGAGAACTATTTGAGGAGCAGGGGTATTAGGAAAGGAGCTGCCCTGCTTTGACCATACCAGTAAATCATAGAAATGCTGAGTTTGGGGTGGAATTGTGGGATTGAGTAAGCAGATCGGCTCAAATAAGGTAGGCAACATGAAGTATAAACAGTCTTTAGGACCTGGTTCCAGCCCTGGCAGGCCTCTGATTCCTCATTTGGCAGGCAAGAAACAACACAGGGTTATAGAGATGGGAAGTGCCTCCAGTTGCAAGGGCCATGGTGGGAGGTGGTGCATCTGACAACAGGAACAGAGCTGCTGGTCGGTATGGTTGGCAGTCCCAGCCTGCCAAGGGAGAGACGCGGTGATTTCTTTGTATCCAAGAACTTCACCAGTTGGGTTGGTGTCTGGCCATTCCTTAAGTGCTCCTGAACCTCCGAGGATTTGGAGCAAGGGTCAAACAGAGGGAGCCCTTTGGAACAGAAGTCAAGAAAGTTCAGGTGAGGGAAGTGACAGCACAGTGGGGACAGTTGGCGAAGGCATCCGAGCACTGGGTTGTATTTGCATTAGATGATGCTCAGGGGTTGGCATTTAACCCAGAGGGGGCTTTGCAGGCAAGAGCTTGAAGAGGAGACCTCAGGAGACATTAGGTTGGTGTTTTGCCCAAGAGCTCTGGGGACAGGGAGCTTGCCAGCCTTTTCTTGCCGTTGGTGAATGGTTCTAGTCTCCTCCCCGTGGTGCCCTTCTGGGCAGTCTGTCATGCTGTCGTGGGCACATTCATGAGCGGTCTCTCCCGGCTTTGTTGCTTCGTTGCCTGGGTGTGTGGGCTGCCCCACATTTCTTATAGGAAGCAGTCTTTGTGTTAGAGAGATATGGGTTCACGCTGCGACCCACCATATAGAAGTCCTTCGACCTTTGGGAATGTGCTTTATGCCTGTAAGCCTCCAATTTCCTCATCTGTGTAATGGGAGTAGCTCTCATCTCAGTGTGGTCATCAGAATAATAACCTCCTTGGGGCAGGGGCTCTGTCTGCCCCTCCTGAATCTTGCCACCCAGCCCAGAGTCCAGCACACAGTAGGCATTCAATAAATGCTTGTGGAATCTGTAATTTATGTAAAGAGCCCAACACAGGGCCTGGCACATAGTAAGCACTGAATAAATGTAACTTTCCATTGCTTTTCTTGTTGCCTGACTATGTGTCTTTGCTTCCCAGGCTCACCATCCAGCCCCCCGTCACCCTCGCGTCACATGCCAGGCCCTGCCTTTCCAGCTTGTTCCTTTCCCTTTAATTCTCCTGTGCACTTCTTTTTTTTTTTTTTTTTTTTCATTTGAACTATTTTTAAGTGTTTGATTCAGTGATGTTAATTACATTCACTATGTTGTGCTACCACCACCATCCATTTCCAAAAATTTTTCATCACCCGAAACAGAAACTCCATGCCGCTTAAGCAGCACCTCCCCATTCGTTTCTTCCCCCAGCTGCTGGTAACCACTAATAAACTTTGATCTCTGTGTAGTTGCTTATTCTAGATATCTTAAGGAAGTGGGATCATAGAATACTTGTCCCTTTGTGTCTGACTTATTTTACTCAGTGTAATGTTCTCAGGGTTCATCCATGTTGTAGCTTGTATTAGAACTTCATTTCTCTTTATGACTAACTGACATTCTATCATATAGATATACCACCTTTTGTTGATCCATTGATCTCTTGATGGACATTTGGGTTGTTTGCACCTTTTGGCTATTGTGAATAGTGCTACAATGAGCATTGGTGCCCACGTATCTGCTTGAGTGCCTGCTTTTGTCTTCGGGGTTTATCCCTAGGAGTGGAGTTAGTCTCCCGCTCGCGTTTACTTTCCTGAGGGAGCTCTCAGCTTTCTGTCTTGTTGCTCTTCATCACACATCTCTCCTTCCCACTGAGACACCAGGTGTTTCACTGTCATGGGTCATTATCCCAGGACACCTTCCGGAGGACTAGTTTTTGCATTTCTTCGTTTTGTCTTACTTCTTAGCCACGATGCTTGTCTCTTGCCTGTGTCTGAGGCGGTCTGAGGTGGTGGCGAGAGACGGGGGGAATGGGAGTCTGGGTGCATCCCTCCCTGGCCGTGTAACCTTGGACTTGGGGAGTGTTGGCATGTTGCTACTTCTCACGACTCCTTCAGTGAGGCCGACAGGCCTGGGTGGGGGTGGGCTGCTCAAGAGGAGAAATAGGATTTCTGCATTTTCTCTCTGTTAATCTCTGTCCCCCTCTCCTCTCTTGCAGTGCGCCTCCATGACAGTATTTCTGAAGAAGGGTTTCATTACCTCGTGTTTGACCTGTAAGTGCCACTTTCTGAGGGTGTGGGGGCCTTTCCCTCCAGCTGGCTCAAGATGAAGGCTTGGAAAGAGGCCTGAGCTGGGTCTGCAGCCTGGGCTGAGAAGCCCCTTGCCTAAGGGAAGGATTTGATTTTGAACTTCCTGGTAATGGGGTGCGTTGCTTGCCCAAAGCCCCTGAGGGGGGTCTCCTTGCTCCCTCAGTGTCTCCCTGGGGCTCAGAATCCCCACAGTGGCCTTGCTTTAGCATTTCTGTTCTGCACTACACGTTCTGCAGATACTTTTGTCTTGTTTCTTGGTGTGTTAACTTAGTGGAATTAGAGAGCACAGCTCTTCGCGTGACCTTAAAAATTCTGGGAAACTGAAGGTCGCTTTTATTAGTCATAAACTGGACTCTGCTTGGTCTCTCCTCCACTTTGGATGTGGTTTAATATCTTAAAACGGCTCTTCACCTCCTGGAAACTCCTCCCCAGTATTTTCAGGGTTGGGTGTCTGTGTCCTTGATCTCGTTATTCTTCAACTTTAGTTGTCCTCCATGGCAGCCAGAGGTTAGTATCCACATCGGCCTCAAAGAACAGCTATTACTTTCTGCTTAAAGAAAAACCAACCAAACCTGTTACTGTCGAGTCGCTTCCGGCTCATCGCAACTCTATAGGACAGAGTAGAACTGCCCCATGGGGTTTCCCAGGAGTGGCTGGTGGATTCAGACTGCTGACTTTTTGGTTAGCAGCTGAGCTCTTAACCACTGTGCCACCAGGGCTCCCTACTTTCTGCATAGGCTGGTTATTTTCTCTTAGATCACCATGTCTTCATGTCTGCCTGAGTATCAGGTAATCTGTAGGTTGCAGAAGAAGAAATGTCCAGAAGGAAGGGGGGCCCGTGGTACCCTATGGCGGGGCCCCATGTGATTGAAGGATCAAGTGTGTTCTGGGCTCTCAGATGAAATGTGTGTTGAGTTGGGGTTTCTCTAAGAGGTGTTCTGCGATGTGACTGTTACCCGGTTGGGCGCTGGGGTTGGCCACCTGGCCCTCGCCTCCTCTGACCCTCCTCCTCGGTTGGTTGTAGTGTTACCGGCGGAGAGCTGTTTGAAGACATCGTGGCCAGAGAGTACTACAGTGAAGCTGATGCCAGGTGAGGCAAGAGGCCACCTCGGGTTTGATGAGGCTCTAGTTCAAGTGTACATCTAGGGTTTGGGATTGAAATAAACCTTGGCCTCCTCGGGGGACCAGGCATGGTGCCTATCTGAGTAGTCCGTGGGGAAGATTAGAAGAACTCTCGTCTGGAGGAAGACTACAGAGCTGGACCAGGGTTGCATTCTGGGGCCGTATTAGAAGTTATAGTTCAGCACTCCCAGATCAGTTTTATACAAAGCTCTTACAAGGTTCTTTATCCTGTCACCCCTAGAAATTCCTTTTCTTTGCATTCCTGTATATTCCTGAGCAAATCTAAGGTCCCTCCCTGCCCCCCTCTCTTTCCTTTGACAAGTCCTAGTGGCACAAAACCCTATGGAGCAGTTCTACTCTGTACATATATGGTGTCACTGTGAGTCGGAGCCAACTCAATGGCAACTCACAACAGTATGTACAAGGCCCTGAGCTGAGGAGCTGGGGATGACCCAGAGATGGAGAAAACATGGTTTCTGTCATGAGGAGTGTAGACCTCTGGGTTAGTGGTCCATCCAGAATCTTCTCAGAAATTCTAGCCTCCTCTGTCACCTTGTCTCTTGACTACACCCCACAGCCCACAGCCTCCCTGGAAGCCCTGGCAGCTCCTCCACGCGACACAACAGAATTCTCCCATCCACAGCTCTCAAGTGCTGGTTTGGCCTGCCTTTCCCGCCTCGGCTCCTCCCCCGGTCCCAGCTTTTCTCTGAGGGTGATGTCCTTACAACCTGGTTTTGATCATCCTGCCTACAGCTTATCTGGCTTATGTGCAGCTCTGGCTGCCTCTGGAGAGTGGGGGAGTGCAGCTTCCTCACGAATTTCTCAACCCTGAGAGACCAGTGTTTGCTGATCAACTTCAGATGCTTCAGCCTCAGGAAAAATTCTCAAGTGGGGAGATGAATTCCAGTGCCAGCAGGGGAGGACCAAGCCAGGGGCGGGAGGAGGCAGGAGAAGGCTGCAGGAGGCGGTGATAGCTCAGGGCCCCTGGGGGGGGGGTGGTGACTGTACCAGTGGGCTTGGCCTGGCCCTGCTGGGACACTTCGCATTTTTGCCATTTTTGGCCAGAAGGCTCTCTCTGCTAGCCCGGCTCTGTTCTAATTATACATTTCTGTGGTGACTTGCCTCTTCGGCCCAGTCTAAAAGTCTCTCTGGCCCACTCTTTGGCTGTGTCCTGTGAGGAGGTCTGAGCCTCAACCCTCAGGGGCCCCATAAGACCCCTCTGCTCTTGTGGGAGCCCCAGCATCAGATTTTAGAGAAAGGAATAGTAAGTCCATACCACCTGGCCCAGTACACGTGGACACCCTGCCTGCCTGCTCCGTGTCCCCTGCAGCTCCTGACGACTGCAGCCCCACTCTCTAGGCCAGGTTTCTCAGCCTCGGCACTGTTGACACTCTGGACTGGATAATTCTTTGTTGTGGGGGCGTCCTGTGCATTTTAGGATGTTTAGCAGCATCCCTGGTCTACCCACTTGACGCCAGTGGCACCTCCCACCACCCCTAGACATGAAAACTAGAGCTGTCTCTAGACATTGCCAACTGTCTGGGGCAGGGGGAGCAAAATCCTTGTCTACTCCCCCCACCACCCCCACCTCACTTAAAAACCACTTCTCTATAGACTTCCAGCGCTGACTGCTGGGAGTTTGAACTGCACACATAACAGAGTGGTTTGCACTGCACACATAACAGAGTGGTTTGCAAGGTGGACGACCTGATTCAAGAATCAGCCCTTGAATATGTGTCTAGGGTTAGTTTGTCTTTTTTCTATGCAAAAACATTATCAGAAATGCTCCTCTTGTACCCTGTTTGGACCCCTCTTAAGTACATCGTTTCTCAAAGGTGTCTGTACGTATTTTATCTGTTTTATCTCCCCTCCTGGATGATAAACTTCAAGTCAGGCACTGGGTCTGATTTGTCTTCGTATCTTGTGTTCCAAACTCAATGCCTTATAGGGTGCCAGTAAATATTTAAAGGAACCAATGAGTGCACCCACCCCCAAAACAGCATAGGTGCCTTAATTGGACTCTGCTTCCCTAGTTGCCGCCACAAGCCTCTTCTTCAAGAACAAAGTTGTTGTTGGGGAAAAGAGAAATAAGGAAGGGCTTGGATGATCTCCTCCTTCTCATGAGTGTGGAGTGTCCCCTGATGTCTTGGAAACTAACTGGTTGTGTTGGGCATCCACAGTCAACAGGAGGCAGGGTGAGACCCCATTCTAGTCTCTCTGCCGTTGCCTAGCAGGTGACCCTGGACAAGCCACTTAATCTACCTGAGCCTTAGTTTCCTCATCTGTAAAATGAAGTTGAACTAGGTGGTGTCCAAGGTCCCTTCTAGCTCATCGTTCAACGATCCCCTGTGAACCTGTGACCCAGGGTTACAGCATGTGGTTGTGAGTGGGTGGTTTAACCCTGCACTGATATTTCTTTTCCTTCTGCTTTCTCAGCCACTGTATACATCAGATTCTGGAGAGTGTTAACCACATCCATCAGCATGACATTGTCCACCGGGACCTGAAGGTACTACCCAGGTGCCCCCCTTGCCTCCTGCTTATGGTGCGTTGGCGCCACCTTGTGCCATATATTGGTACTGCGTGGGCCCAAACTAGGCTCCCTCCGGGCCTGGGCCCCAGGGTGGATGCCTCACAAGATTCTCTCTGTTCTTGTGTAGCCGGAGAACCTGCTGCTGGCAAGTAAATGTAAGGGTGCCGCTGTCAAGCTGGCTGATTTTGGCCTAGCCATCGAAGTGCAGGGAGAGCAGCAGGCTTGGTTTGGTAAGGGTGACCCTGTCTTCCTGGAATGCAGCCCCCGCCCTTCCTCCTCTTCCTGATTAGCCTTTCTCTTGCGGAACTAGAAGCCAGACCCTCAATGGTCCTGGCCTCCTCAGAGACTGGAGGGTTTGGGGAGGGTGCAGAGATCCCTCCTGGTCCGACGTGACTCAGTACAGTGAGTCTAGCTGTCATCAGCACTGTGGCTCTGCGTTCTTGCTACCTCTTGGGGGGCATTGGAAGTTCTTGGAAGGCATGTGGACTTGCGCTCTAATTGGGATGCCGGGCAATACAAGAGGCCCAGCCTGCATCTGTTGCTGCCCATGTGCTGAGAGCTTATAAGCAAAAGCAGCAAGAGGGAAAACGGAGTTGGGGAATTTACTGATGGGGATTTAACGAGCAGGAAAGTGGATTCATTGTGCCTCTGCCCTCTCTTCTGCTACAGGTTTTGCTGGCACCCCAGGTTACTTGTCCCCTGAGGTCTTGAGGAAAGATCCCTATGGAAAACCGGTGGATATCTGGGCCTGTGGTAAGCCCATTCCACACACTCAGCTTTTCAGTGTTAAGGGCCCTTGACTTTGGTAATGACGAGAAAGAGGCATCACTATTCCTTGCGGGGCCCATGAGTGATCATGTGAGATCATGGTGTTTGCTCCCATGCCCCTGGGTTGGCTGATCCCATCACACCCCCTCCCCAAGGGCTTCTGGATTTTGCTTCATCCTTCTTGGAGAGGGGTTTGCCTGTGCCCTAGAGGATGGGTTGTGCTTGAATGACTCCCTGAAGTGACTCAGGGACATGGGTCATGGAGCACAGCAGGAGGTCAGCTGGCTCCCATTTCTAATTCTGGTTTGGCCCTTGATTTTCTGGGTGGCTCTGAGCCCTGTGTGGCATTTCTTGGTTCCTCAGGGGAATAGGTGACTGACCCTAGTGACCTATGTGTTCTGTCTCGTAGGGGTCATCCTGTATATCCTCCTGGTGGGATACCCTCCCTTCTGGGACGAGGATCAGCACAAGCTGTATCAGCAGATCAAGGCTGGAGCCTATGATGTAAGGACGGGTTCACTGGGGAGCTGAGCCACCAAGCTGGAAAGGGCAGAACTTCTGCCCCTTGGGCTCTGTCCAAGAGAAGGGACACTGTGTTTAGTGTGTGACGTGATACGGGGAGTATCAAGGGACTCTGAGGACCCAGGGAGGGGCATACAGGGCTCAGTTCTTGCCACCCCTGTCCCAGGGAGCAACTTTTTTGCACAACCAATAAAAATAAGGAGCCTGCTGAAAGCCCTTTTGATCTGTTATCTGCAAAGAATGGAGGGGCAGTGTGGTGTACTGAGAGACAGCCCAGCAGGATGTAGGGAAGAGAAGTCTGGAGGCCACTGCACTGCAGTGGGACATTGGGCACATCACAGAGCCCCTGTTTCCCCCTGCATAGAGAGATGGGGTTGAGGCAGAAGATGCCAGAGGCCCCTTCCGGCTCTGCTGTATGTTCTGGCATTCTAACGTGATTGTTCTGTTTTCTCTTCCCAGTCTTTAAGTTGATCTAAGCTCTAATATTCTCAGGGCTTCTTCAGCTCGCTGCAGGGCAGCTTTAGGTGCCACAGGGGGTCCTGGTAACAGGCATTGGGGTGAAGACAGAGCCGGCCTTTCAGGGTGTGAGGCTTGCACACTTCATATCCCTCCTCCCCCTGTTCATTCTCCTTAGTTTCCATCACCAGAGTGGGACACGGTGACTCCTGAAGCCAAGAACTTGATCAACCAGATGCTGACCATAAACCCAGCAAAGCGCATCACAGCTGATCAGGCTCTCAAGCACCCATGGGTCTGTGTAAGTGTCTTTGTCTGGGGTCGGGGGGAATCCGGGATGCCAACCTTCGCTATGCCCTCAGTACTTTCCTTTTTACAGCATGGGATCCTTCTAGGTTCTGAGGGAGGACCCAGCAGAGAGGAAGCAGGACTGGGTGGGGCCCAGGGTCAATAGGTGTCACCAGGAAGGACTCGGAGGGCAATGGGGCTAACAGGTCTCTACCTGCCTCTTTGCTACTCGCTGTTCAGGTTATGATTTCATTCTGTTCTGAATGAGGGCTTAGGCTGACAGAAAGAACGTGGCAGAACCCAAAATGCATTCCCAAGCTCAGGGTGCATACCCAGCTCTCAACTCTCATACAGCCCTAATGGCCATGTGACCAAGACCCAGCAAATAAACAGAAGGGCCTCTGAGCAACTCAAAAGAGCATCCCTAGGGTCGGCCCAGCTTCTGAATTCCCAGGAGAGCCCCTAGGCTGTCAGTGCAGGTTGACATACTCTGTTTCCATGTACGATTCTGTGAAGCTGACATACCTGCTTGCAAACAAGAGGGTCTGCTACAGTTAGGCATCCTGACAACCAGGACGTCTTCGCTTATTTGTCCTTGTCCGTGTTTATTGAATGCCTCTCTGGTATTGGTTACCTTGCCGGGTGCTGGAGATATAAAGATGAATGAGGTGTGGTCACTGCTCTCAAAGATCTCAGAGATTATCTGAGGAAACAGACGCTCAGACAGATAATGCCTCTACAATGTGGCAAGTACATAAAATCTAATGAGAGCATAGGATCACCCACTGTCCCTGGTGGGGAATGGGATTACTGAAGGCTGCATGGAGAGGGTGACCTCTGACATGATTCTTTTTTATTTATGTATTTATTTTTATTGTACTTTAGATGAAGGTTTACAGAACAAACTAGCTTTTCATTAAACAGTCAGTACATATATTGTTTTATGACATTGATTACCAACCCCACCACATGTCAGCACTCTCCCTTCTTGACTTTGGGTTCCCCATTACCAGCTTTCCTGTTCCCTTGTGCCTTCTAGTCCTTGCCCCTGGGCTGATGTGCCCCGTTAGTCACATTTTGGTATATGGGCATGTCTGATCTTTGGATGAAGGGTAAACCTCAGGAGTGACTTCAGGAGTGAGCTAGAACGGTATCTGGGAGCCATACTCTGAGGGTCTCTCCAGTCTCTGTCAGGTCAGTAAGTCTGGTCTTTTTTTTGTGAGTTGGAATTTTGTTCTACATTTTTCTCCAGCTCTATCCGGGACCCTCTATTATGATCCCTGTCAGAGTAGTCAGTGGTGGTAGCTGGGCACCATCTAGTCGTGCTGGACTCAGTCTGGTGAAGGGAGTGGTAGTTGTGGTCCGTTAGTCCTTTGGACTAATCTTTCCCTTGTGTCTTTAGTTTTCTTCATTTTCCCTTGCTCCTGAAGGGATGAGACCGGTGGAGTACCTTAGATGGCCACTCACAGGCTTTTAAGACCCCAGACGTTACTCACCAAAGTAGAATGTAGAACACATTCACTATAAAATGTGTTATGCCAGTTGAGCTAGATGTTCCCCAAGACCGTGAATGATAGCCATCAGGCATGTGCCACTGTGCGGAGCCATGGAAACTGTGACGTGTTCAAGGAATGTTAAGTAGTTTGGTTGTAGATTAGGCTATGACTACAGGAATGTAAGATGAGGCCAAAAAAGATTCCATGACATACAAGTTTCTGCCTAAGGAGTTTGGGTTTTATTTTGAAAGGCTAGGGAACCATTTAAGAGTTTTAAAGAAGGAATGAAATTTGCTTTTAAGAAAGATTGCTCTGGAATTGGAAAATGAAATTGAAAAATAAAGAGGCTGGAGGCAGGGAACTCAGGAAGCTGTTGTAATTATCTAATCAAGACCATATGAGGTCTTTAGCCAAGGGTGATGATAAGGGAGTGGGTGGGGTGGCGAGAGTGGACAAATCCAAGAGAGATGTAGGAGGCAGAATCAAAAGGATTTAGTGACCAATTGGATTTGGGGAGTGAAGGAGAGAGGTCTTGACTTGGCTATCCAAGCAGAGAATTGTACTTTTCACTGGCAGAGGAAATACAGGAGGAAGAGCTGGTTTGTGAGAAAAGATGATGATTTTAGTTTGGAACATGTTGAGTGTGGTCTGGGGAACCTCCAGATGGAGACATCAGTGGACATTTAGAAATCTGGTCCTAGAGACTAGAGAAGAAGTTAAAATTGGAAGTACAGGTTACATTCATCCCTCTACAGATGGTGGAGAGACTGTAGAAATAGATTGATTTCTGTGCCGATCACATTCTTACTGTGAGCTTGTATTGCTTCAATAAGAGAAGAGCTGGATAATAAACACCAGCATTAACGACAGGAAGAGGTAGAGGGACCAGCAAGGGGGACTGAGAATGAGAAGGTCTGTGGTGGGGGAGACTCAAGAGCAGGGACCCAGAAGCTAAGAAACAGGAGGTTTTAGTAAGGGATCAATCCAATGCTGCAAAGTCCATGATAAAGATGGGAAATAATCCATTAGCTGGGCCAGTTGGAGGCCATTGTTTCATTGTCTCAGTGGTAGAGACAAGCCTGTTTTCAGAGCGGTGAGAGGCACTGGGGGTGAGGAGGAGAGTATAGACTGCATAGATACACTGAAGAAAAAATTTCCTTCTAAAATGATCTTTAGCTTCTCAGGTTACAGCTTCATTCTGGCCCTTGTGTAGGTGTGTTGAGAGGGGCTCTTTGGAGGAAAGGAGGGTTCTCTGCAGGAGCAGGAACCCTGCCTGTTCTGTCAACTGCTCACACTCTGGATCTCCGTAGATTGTTTTGTCCCCGCTCACACTCTGGATCTCCAGAGATCGTTCTGTCCCCGCTCACACTCCGGATCTCCACAGACCATTCTGTTCCCGCTCACACTCCGGATCTCCACAGACCCTTCTGTCCCTGCTCACACTCTGGATCTCCATAGATGCTCAGTAAATAGGAGTCGCTGAATGTGCATCACACCACACAGGATACTCTCCGATTCCCCAGGAAGATTAGATGCTCTCTCGGGCCCCATCCTCTAGCATCAGTTATTGGTGTTTTAATGTTCAGATCACTGTCCTTGCATCACCTTGAGTTTTGGGTAGTCATTTACTCTGAAAGCATTTTCACATCTACAAGCTCATTTTATCTCTGGAGCGACTCTGGGGTGGCGGGTGCTGGCTGAGTGCACAGCTCCGTCCTAGGCACACTGTCAGTGCTGGGGACACCAGGAGGGCTGAGGGTCTGGGCTGGGGATTCACAGGCCTGTCTGTTTGGTTTCCAGCAACGATCCACGGTGGCGTCCATGATGCATCGTCAGGAGACTGTGGAGTGTTTGCGCAAGTTCAATGCCCGAAGGAAACTGAAGGTGAGTCTCGCCTCCTGGGCGGAAGTTTCCTGAAATCGTGCCCTTTACAGTGTGCCCACTGCCCTGTCACAGAGGGGAGCCCCTCTCCTGGCTGGAGCTGAGTTATGCAGGTTGTACACAGGGGAGGCCTGAAAGGCTTGATGTCTTCTGGCTCTAGCGAGGAGCTGCCTTTGCCTGAGATCAGGCCACACATTATAGAGTCCGGTTGAATTCACGAGACCCTCCTCTTTCCCCAGGGTGCTATCCTTACGACCATGCTTGTCTCCAGGAATTTTTCAGGTATGTTTTCCTGGCGGTGCATTTTAATCCTACAGAGGTGAGTGGGTCAGGAGGGGGTGTTGCCGTCCCAGGTGGCAGTGGGTGTCTTGGGCAACACCTTCACCAGGATGACTGAGGATCCCGATTTGAGGGGCTGCTGCTGCTGCTCCTGCTGGGTTCTGTAACCTGAGATTCTGGGGGGCTTTGCTTGGGTTCAGATTTATGAATACTGTTCCCTAGAATCCCCCCACCCCAGGAGTAGGGAGTAGCCTGCCCACCTTCTGATTTGTCTCTGCGATTTCTTATTTAATTCTCTGAAGACTCACAGCATTTTGAGATTTTAGCCAGTCTAGGGTATCAGAGGATGTGCTGGGAAGAAAGAGAGATAAGGTGTAGTGAGTCTGCTCAGTCTCCACCGTTCATTTGCTAACGGGGACCACCCATACTTCATTGTGTCCACACAGAAATGACGAATGGAAATTATTCCAGATGTTTAAACCTTTTACAGTGATTTGAGCTCAAAATATTCTCTGTGATAACTAGCTGTGAAAGTGAAGAAACCGAGACCAACAGGAGAGAGGGAAAGGAATTTACTTCAGTTTGCATGAGGAATGGCGGGAGTCAGGACCAATGATTTGGAAATCACACTTGACATTTCTTTTCAAGATGCAAGACACTCCAGCTCCCCCGTCTCCCCCACCCCCATCGTTGTTTGCCCTCAGTTGGGAAGCTCAGTGGATTTTCCGTGAGGAAAAGATTAATGTCAAGACTGAAAACAGAAGTCTTTCCAAGCTAGCTGTTTCCCCTGGTTTCACTCCACCCCCAGCCCACTTTACTGCTTTGATTCAGGGACCCCCTCCTCTCATTCTCATAATGAGATGTTCCCTCTGCATTGTCATGGAAAGGGGACTGCATGTGGGCGCTAGCTACCTCTGGGTAGGGATTGCTTCCTTGAACTTGAGCCCCAGTGGGCTGGTCTGTGCTAGTTCTGGGTAACCCAAGAGCCCTGGCTCTGAGGAGGCCACAGGTGAGAAGACCCCAGGCTTCATGAGCTCTAGCCAGCAAGCCCCAGGGCTCCGGAGACAACAGGACTGGATAGGAGGCCCTGCGACCCTGGCTTAGGACTCTTTTGTTGTGGGTGCCTGTGAGGGCGGGCTTGTGATTCTGGATTCACCTCTCACAATGAGAACAGTAGGCCTGGCTGCCACCCCCGTTAAAAATGGAGCTGTAGCCCCACTTTGTGCTTTGTGTCCCCTAATCCCCTAACTACTTGCAGCTTCTAAAGGGTGCTCAAGGGTATTTCTGTGCTGACCCTGGAACGGTGATTTGTCAACACTCCTTTCTGAGTTGAAGAAACGTGAAGACAGAGTGTCGCTTCTCTTTCAGCCTGGGGATCAATAGCACGAGCCCCTTCCTCTGGCCTCCACGTCAGCCCTCCACCCCCACCCCACCCCATTTCAGGAAATCGGTATCCTGGTTTCAGGAAATCAGGCCGTTAGGACAAAACACTTTCACTTGTCCCTAAAGAGACTCTTTTTCTTGTTGCCCAGACCTTGTCTGGCTTTGAGCTCACTTTGCCCTGGGTCAGAGGACTCTGTTGTGATCATTCCAGGATGATGTCTTCTGCTTTGACTCTGGGACAGTGAGGATGGATCCCATCTCTAGAAGCTTCTATGGAAAGAGGTGTCTACAGATGTAATCAAGGAAGAAGGGCACCAGTGTGTCTTCTTAGGCCCAAGCTAGGCTATTTTCTGAGTTGGCCCCAATTAGGGGTACATCTTGGGAGTCCCTGGGTGGCACAAACGGTTAAGCACTCAGCTGCTAACCAAAAGGTTGATGGTTCAAACCCACCAAGAGGCACCCCGGAAGAAAGTACTGGCAGTTGGCTTCTACTCTGCACACGTGGGGTCACCATGAGTAGTCAGAGTTGACTTCACGGCAACTGGCTTGTGTTTTTTTTTTATTATTATTATTTTAGTTAAGGGGTACAGCTTAGCACTGGACTCTAGCAGCTTGGCTAATGGTGATATCAGGGCTTCTAGAATGTGTTTGCTTCAGCAGCCTTTGTTTTCTTTCTGAGGGCTCATTTTTTGGGCTTCTGCACCCTCAGAACACTGAAATATGGACTGAGAAAAGCTGTCTCTCCCAGCACCTTCTTTGAGGAGGGAAAGGGGCCTGTGTCTCTGAGGAGCTGGGACTGTGGTGGTCAGGGGCCATGGACTCTCTGTGGGCCCTGAGTACCAGTCTTTCTGCTGAGTGTGGCATGGCAGGGAAAAGGGTTCCTCTCTGCTACCTGCTCTCTGATAATGTCCTCATTTAGTCCTAGGCAGGGAAGGTCTGAGAGTAAGACTCACTTTCCTCACAGCCTTAAGCTAGGGATGCGTTACCTCAGAAAGGGCACCTGCCTCTCAACTAACCAGACTCTCACCTGTTGACTCACCTGAGGTAGTTGCGGGACGGGAGCTGAAGCCACTTCCCCAAGTGGAGCCGTGGTATTCCCTTTGCCCCGTCAGAGCCCACTTCTCTCAGGCCCCCAGGCCTGCCTCATCAGCCTGCCCCCTCTGACGCCTCCGCTCCCCCCAGCTCGGCTGGCTTGGCCACGCCGCCTGGGCCCTGCTGTGCGTGGGCGGCCAGCGGGTTCTGCGCCTCGCGCTGGGGCATGCTCACTGCTGACTGCCCCCGTGGCTTTGCGGCAGCTCTGTGCACTGAGAGATTGTATCCCCTCAGTTGGCAGGCAGAGCTCCGCCCCCGCCTCGCCTGCCGCGAGCGCCGCCGGCCTGGCCGGGCAAGGTACGTGGCATGAGTCCTCCCCGACCGCCTGTCTCGGCTCCCTGCCACCCCACCAGGAGGGCCAGCATGCCAGGCCCACTCACCAGGGAGACCAGTCCCCTGCTTGCGGGCTGAGATGGGCATGCCGGATGGATCACCTAACTTGGCATCTGCAAGCGCACTAGTGTTAAGAAGCCCCCTAACCAGCCATGCATGCTGGGCACTTGCCGACTCTCAGGAGGCAATGGCCTGGGGGACATGGAGCTGGGCAGCAGGAGCACTTTCCTCCAGACAGCCTGAGAGCCTGACCTGCCTGCAGAGGGCCGCAACAGACTGCGGCCCCCCCCAGAGACAGCCCTGGGCATGGCCTGAAGCTGCCCAGGGCTAGGACTAGACCTCAGCAAACCCCATAGAGGAAGCCAAGCCCCTCAAAATTGTTACAGCTCGTGTTTGCAGGTCTGAGAGGCTGTAGAGTAGGGTAGCTTCGGAGTCAGCCCTCCTGGGTTTGGATCCCAGCCCTGCCACCCCCTGAGCACCTCCCTTCAGCTTTCCCAGCCTTAGTTTCCTCATCTGTCCAATGGGAATAACGAATAACAATGTTGATGCTTAAGAGCTCTTATGCCGAAGGCTCTCAGCCCTGCCTGTACTGGGCAATTCATGATCCGGAAGCTTGTAAAAAATCCTGATGCCTGGGCCCCACCACAGACAAATAAAACCAGGATCCCTGGGGGTCGGAGAGGCATAAACATTTTTTTCCCAGCTCCCCAGGTGATACAGCAAATGCATGTAAAGCACTTAGCATAAGAGGTGGTCAGACACTAAAAAAAGTAAGTTCCAAATCACCCCAGCATGATAGGGACCTGGTTCTGGAGACAGGGCCAAAGGACATTTTTGGAGCTAGGATTCTTGTGATGGAAGGACGCTTATTCCCACTGGAGAGAGATGGGACACAGCTCGGGGTGGGAATGGCCATATGAAGGAAAGATGGTAGCAGCATAGTGACACCAATAGTTCATACTTACTGAGCACTTGCCGCGTGCCAGGCACTCTGCCACGTGCTTTTCCTGCATGATCCCATCAGATCCCCCCTACTACCCTGTGACCTATGCCCTGTTTTATCCCCATTTTATAGTTAAGGAAATTAAGGTTCAGAGAGGTTAAGTAACTCGCCCAAGGTCGCACAGCTAGCAAGTGGTGGAACCAAGTTATAAACCCAGAACAGTCCAAATGGATCAGACGATTGGGCTGTTTCCATCTCCCTGTGCCTCCCAGACTCTCCTACCTACTGTCTGCTGCCTTCCTATGACCTTTGTGGCTAGCCAGTGTCACCAGTCTTTGAACACAGAGCTCATCAGCCATGAGCCTCACCCTGTGCCTGGCTGGAATTTGTTTGATGTCTCATAGGTCCAGGCCTACTCATGGTTCCAGAGAGTGGGCTCAGAGGAAAGGGCAGTGAGATAGGACCCAGTAAACCTGGTGAGGACCTGCCCAGTCAAGGCTTCAACCCCCCGGGCGAAAACCTCCTGTAGGTGGTCCAGGTCTCTGTTTGTGTCTGTCGTCCTCACGTCTGGTCTCCTCGTGAACTGTGATACTCTGTTTCTTGAGAATGCTCAGGAGATGTCTTACATCCTTCCAGCTTGGACATCCTGAGACTCTCCATGGCATCTGGGGGCTGGGCCCTCACCCTTTCACCCTGGCACTCTGCTTCCAGGCCTGGGTTGGAAGCTGTGGAAGGCAGAGTCTCCAGTGCCCCAGGCAGCTCCAGTAACGAGCACAGGTTTCTCCTCCTAAGTGCAGTGTGTCCCTGTTTCGGCCAAGCCCTCTTCTGTGGCCGAGGACCATCAGCGCCTAGGAAATCCGGGGCACTGCCTTGAGGGCTCTGTGCCGCTCAAGACGCCCTTCTTGCGGAGGGGCTCCTGGGAAGGGCTTCTTCCAGAGGTAGACAGATGCTGTGGCTTCCTGAGTTCACCCAGGGGTTCCGGACACCGCGGTCTGGCCCCCTTGTCAGATACCCAGTCTCCTGAGGACCTGGCTGCCGGACTTCAGGTTGGGGAGAGGAAAAAATGCGGGAGACTTGATTTTCCTCTTTGTTTTCACAGCTGCCAAAAGCCTATTGAACAAGAAGTCAGATGGCGGTGTCAAGGTAAGAGTCTTTGCCCCTCCTGCCAGAGCCTGGCATCTATCTCTCCGAACAGTCACCATGGGGAATTCTTGGCCCCACCTTCCCCCTTTCTCTGGGAACCTTCCTATCCTTGCTATTCTGCTTGAAACCAGAGTCTGTACCTCAAAACAGCAGGTTCCACTGGCCTGAGAGGGAAGAAGGGAGAGGTGTTTCTCCAGACCCTAGTTGGCTCAGAAGGACTCAGGGGAAGTGATCCAATTTTTAGAGCTGAATCCTGAACCTGACTTCCAGATATGTGCTCATCTCCAGGGCTCGACTCTCTGGGTTTTTTGGGTCATTTGGTTACCCCCTTTCCACCTTTTTTAAAAGCAACAAATTCTTTTTATGAAATAAAAGCAAAGTTTGCCTGGTTGGCTTAGGGTACAAGGCTTGGAACCTGAAGCCACTACCCTTTTGGCCTTTTTCCTTGTCCCCAAAGCACCTCCAGACCCAGCTCAGACACTGCTGTGTGAAAGTGTCCTAAGCTTTTTCGAGACATAGGCTCCTCAGAGAGAGACAAGAGACGGGGTGTATTACAGCACATTCCCGTTTGGTGAGGGAGCGTTTCCTGTGGGACCAGAGCTAGAATAGGGACCAGGAGCCTGCAAGGACCAGCAGGAAGCCCTAGAGGGAGCAGCTGCTCAGCCAAGGCAGAGGAGAAGGGGCTGCGTGGACTGATAGGCTGGCCAAGATGCTCTGTGGCTGCTTTGCTGCAGAAAGGGAATGGCTCCTGGGGCTGGGGCGTTGGGTAACAGTTCAGACTATCTTGAAGCCTACCAATTTACACCATAGAGAACTTCAAACCTTTAAAACTCCAACAGAAATTTAAATTGGGCTTTTCCACGGGATCTTGTGTTCACAGCTGAGATACACATGTGTGCCCCATTACCTTCTCCCACCCTTCCTCCTCCCCTCATTCTCTCTGCTTGCCTGCTTCTGTGTACCTCTGCCCCCGGGAGGGGAGCTTGGGCTCCGCACTCATCCTGCTGACATGGAGCCAGGGTTGACCGGCGTGAGCTCTTCAGGTACAGCCACGTTGGAAGAAGGGAGCGGGTTTAGTTGGAGAGAGATTTTGGATATCGTTACTGGGGAGAAAAGCCGGAATGAATCAATCTTTACAAAGTATTTAATACGTGCCTTTCAGAGGCTCAGTGCTGAGCTAAGTTGTGAGGAGCACACAAAAGAAGGAGAAGAGAACATGTAGTTTTCATCTAAGGAGGTTGCAAGGTTAATTGAAGAGAATAATGGACAATCTTGGAATCAGCCAAGCCCTAAATGGTGTATGTTTCTGAACCCTAAGTGTGATGGTTCAGTCCAAAAAGCTTATGGGGGAACGTTTATTGGAGAAAGCTTAAGGGAAGTGGGAAGATTACAACCAAGTCAATGATTACTTTAAGAAGTGGGGTTGGAGGTGAGGGCAATGCGGGGTGACACACCTTTCATTTTTTTACTTTGTATGCTTAGGTGTGTTCCTTAGTATATATAACTCATTTAAGTTTAAAGTTAAATTTTAAATTAGATTAAAATTCAAAAGCAATAAAAATATTTTTACAGATTCTATGGTAGGTATTGATGTTCTCTACTTAACTGGAACATGGGGTATATAATGGAAGGATATGAAAAATGCAGCTGGACAGGTCTGTGAAGCAGAAGAACTGGAGGTTTGTGTGTTTGGCCATGGGAGATGCTGTGAGCAGGGAGGCCATGGCTAGCATGTTGTTTTTAGAAAGATTTGGCTAAGGGTGCAAGGGCAAATGCAAGAGGGAAGAACTAGACAAGAAGTTATCAGTTAGGGGTTGTTGTAATCTGAGTGTAGAATGGAGAGAAAAAAATGATTGGAGATAGAAACGGGTCATGTTCAAAATACTTAACCACCAGGAGAGCGCAGCCTATCAGAACAGGTGCTGCCTGCAAGTACCTGGTCCAGTTGAACCCATGAATGCTGGAAATATCATCTCTGTTAGAGATGTAACAAAGGAAGTTCACACTGGATACAAGGGGGTTAAAAAAAGGATCCATCAATGATAATGACAATCTTTCCAGTGTTGAATGTTAGAAGAATGGTGGTACTTTGGCTAGAAACGGAAGTAGTTTATGAAGGCATGCCTGTTGGGTGGAAGAGGAGTTTTGTATTAAGATCAAGAGAAAAGGCAGACTGTCTAGGTGGAGGTGTCTTTGAGGCACTGGAACATACCTGGTGGTAGCCCAGGGAAGAGGTCAGTGCTGGAGATGTAGGTTTGGTAATCACATGAGTGAACCACATGAGTTCATTCACTCGGCCAACATTTATTAGATACCTACTGTGCTCCAGGAGCTGGGAAGACGTAATCCATGCCTTTGAGGTGTTCACAGTGGGAGAAAGACAGGAAAGGACCAGTTTCAGAGTGCTCTGTTAAGGTCTCTGAGAGAGGTTTGCGCAGGGCAGGCGCCGGGGGAGCATAGAGGAGCATTGGAACCAGAATAGGAAATCTGTCTGAAGCAGGTGGCCCATGATTTTGATGGCTAGTTGGGTTTTGCCAGGTTAAGTGGGGTGGAGGAGAGGGAAGCATACTCCAGGTAGAGGGGATAATGCATGTGAAAATACAGAAGTTTGAAACAGCATGATGATTCTGGGAACTTAATTAGCTTCTATATGGTTAAGGGAGTCCCTGGGTGGTGCAAATGGTGAACGCGCCTGACTGCTAACCGAAAGGTTGGAGGTTTGAGTCCACCCGGAGATGCCTTGGAAGAAAAGCCTGGCAACTCTTCCTCTCAGCCATTGAAAACCCCATGGAGCACAGTTCTACTCTGACACACGAGGTCACCATGAGTTGGACTCACCTCCACAGCAACTGGTTATATGGCTGACAGGAAGAGTGATTGTACAAGGTAGGACCTGAAATAAAGCAGTGACAGTTGAGATGGAGGGGAGAGAGGATGGATAAAGTACCATTAAGGCCTGAACTTTAATAGAACTTTCTAGATGCTGGTCCCCTTTCTAGATGCTGATTCACCTAAGTAGCTAGTTAAAAATACATAGACCCCAGGGTCCAGCCTAGAACTCAGATTCAGGAGGCTGTTGTGGGAGCCAGAATCTGTGATTTTTAATAAGCTTCTTCCCTGCTACCCAGATGAATCTAAACCACATGAAGGTAAAAGCAGAATTTGGGGGTTATCTGTTATTACCGGGCTACAAGAAGAAGAGGAATCAGAAACGGAAATGGAGAAAGAACTAAGAGGTGAGGGTAGAACCAAAATGTACAACATTGTCGAATCTTAAGGGCAGCTGAGAAGGATGAGAGCTGGAAAAACAGAATTATCAGATAAAATGTGTTGTTTTTTTAATTGTGGTATATATAGGTGACAAAACATTTGCCATTTCAACAGTATTCACAAGTACAGTTTAGTGACATTGATTATGGTTGTTGTGTTATTCAGTCATCACCCTTATACATTCCCCAATTTTTCCATCATAGATAAAATGTTTTAAATGAGAACACGTGTGGGGAATGCAGCCCTTACTTCCTCTTTCCCCCACCCAGCCTTTCTGGGGAGCAGCTGAAAGACTCAAGTGACTAGATCTCCTTTCTCATGGGACACAGTGCACCAAGGGGAACACAGCAGGCTGAGTCTGCCCCTTTTATGTGCTCTGTAAATGGGAGTTTTATGCTATGCGCTTTTGAGACAAGAGTTTTAATGTAGTGGTGGGACCGGAAGCCAAGAAGCAGGCATTTTAAGAAGGGAATGGCCAACCCAAATTAAAAGGCCAACAGCAGACAGGCTGAAGAAAATATTCACAGCAGGTGTGATGGGAGGGGTTAATATTAATTTTACACAAAGAACTCTTTCTAGTAAGTAAGAATCTCTCCTAAAACCCAGCACATAAATGATCAAAAAAGATTAACTGTAATCTGAGAAAGAGGAGGTAGAACTGGTTAACAAATGTGGGAAAATGTTTGCAAAGAAATGCCAGTCAGGGGGGAAAAAAAAGAAATGCAAGTTGAAACGAGGTGCCTTGTTTTTGACTCTGCCTGCACTGATGGTAGTGTGAATTGGAATGGGCCTTTCTAAAACAGTTTGTGTGTCAAAAGCGATAAAAATATACCTACCTTTTTTTACCCTGTAATTCTACCTCTGGGAATTTCTCCTAAAGAAATAATTCAAAATACAGAAAAACCGAAAGCATGGAGATGTTTAATATAACATCATTTGTAACAGTAAAAAGCTTGGAGACAGTGTAAAAAGCCAGCAAGGGAATGATTACATAATTTTGGGAAATCCGTTTAACAAACCGTTACGAAGTTATTAATTTTCAGTACTCTATAATAGTGTTGTGGGAAAATGTTTTATATTAAGTGAAAAAGCGAGATATAAAGCAGTACATATAGTACAGTCCAAATTTTGTTTAAAAAACAATGTGTTAGTATACACGTATTCAGTATAAATATATATGGACAGAAAAAGAATTGGAAGAAAATCCACTGAAGTGTTACAGTGATCTCAGTGGTGATGGGAATTTGGGAGACTTTTGTTTTCTTTTATACATTTTTCTGTGTTTTCTACATTTTTCACCTAAAGCATATATTACTTTTATAATCAGAATAAAAATCAAAATACTATTTATTTTAAAAGCAAAGCATAAAGTATCTTACAATGATAGTGTTTTTTAATTGCATAGGGGAAAAAAAAGACTGGTAAGAGTAATAGGATTGTGAGTGGTTTTTTTCCCCTCTCTTCTCTGTTTTCCAAATTGCTTATAATGTAACAGGAACATGTTTATAACAATAGCATGGTTAGATGAAAATGTCAAGGAAAAAAGGGGGAGGACAAACCAAGATGTGCAGAGTTCAGCCCTTCTGTGCTCTCTTGAAAGACCATCAGGTGATGGTCTGTATCCTGACCTGCGAAGTTGCTCAGAGGATACTGAGCTTTGGGCATCCTGAATCCATTGTAGATCATCTTACTTTCCCGACTCTCCCCTCCCCCATTTCCTGCTGCCTGCGTGTTCAAAGGAGCCCTGGTGGCACAGTGCTTAAGCGCTCAGTTGCTAACCCACCAAGGGAGAAAGATGTGGCAGTCTGCTTCTTGTGAAGACTGGAAACCCCATGGGGCAGTTCTACCCTGCCCTATAGGGTCACCATGAGTCGGAATCAATAAAATGTTTTAAATGAGAACATACGTGGGGAACCCAGCCCGTACTTCCTCTTTCCCCCATCCAGCCCTTATGGGGAGCAGCTGAAAAACTCAAGTGAATGTATCTTCTTTCTCAAGGGAGACTGGGGCACCAAGGGGAACATGGCAGCGGGATTTGTTTGTTGTTTTTTTAAGTGCTCAAAATTTAAGTGCTCAAAGGGAGGTTTCTTTCTCACTGTTCAGACTCCACAAGGTGCCAGAAATACTGGCATTGGTTTGAGTACCTTGCTTAACTTGTGCCCTTTAATTTGGGGACTTCAGGTTCTGTTTGGGTTTCTTTGAAGGTGGATGCCAGTGATCCAGGATCTGTGGAATAGTGGGAGCCACTTATGAGGACAAATCTTAAGGTGCCACAAACTCTCAAGTCTCAGGAGGCTAGTCTAGGACATCTTGTGCATTCTGCTTATCTTTAGAAAAGAAAGATAAAGGAAAGCTAGAGAGAGAAAGGAAAAGGATATAGTTATTTCCTTAAGTACTGTTTGAATATTTGTTTAATAACACAAAGGAGGCTTGAATCTCTAAGTTGTCTCATTTATTTAATTTTTAAATAAAGTTTTAAAATTTAAATAAAAGTGAGCTAGTATTTCAGTAGTGCTGGCCTTGTGCTGGCTGAGAAGGAGCCCAGCTGTGTATGGCTGAGGGCAGAAACCTGAAAGGAAGAAGAAGAGAGGAGTTTAAAATCATCCACTAACCAGGGAAACAGCCTTTGAGTGCAAAGGGATTATATAGGGTTTCTTGCATTAAAAAGGAAAAAAGCAATGAGAAAGTTGGGAACATATTCTCTATTAGGTTGACAAGCAGACAGCTGAAAAGTCTTCTGAATAATGCAAGGTCCAGGGGAAGGCCATCTGCAATGGCCTTTGACAGCAAGCCCCTGAAGGCCACCAGACCGAATGCTGAGCCTGGCCAGTGGCCCAGAAGAGTTTTGAGTGATATGACTCAGGGCAGGTTAGAAATCTGTGCTATACTTTTGCCTGTGGAAAAACCAGTCTGCTAACCGTTCAACTCAACACACGTTGTTTATCATGTACTCACTTTAAGGTGTCTTGCTGGACGCTGTGAGATTACAAAGATAAGATATGGACCTTCCCTCAAGGAATTAATAGTCTAGTTGGATAAAGGGATAAGTACATACGTGAATGTAAGCAACACCCTCTTTTCTGAAGGATACTTTGGAAATAAAATCTTGTATGTGGGTATATACGAAAGGTTAATGCAGACAATACCTAATTATATTCAGGTTTCTCTTTAAATCTAGGTCATTCTTTTAAATATTTGTAGTTCTCTTCTTTTGAATATAATATATTCCCTAAAACATCTTCTAAAGTAGAATGTAAGCTCCTTGAAGACAGGAATGTTTATGAACTGATATGTTTGTTGCCAAATCCTCTGTGCCTAGAACAGCCTTCAATAAGTATTTGTTGGATATTGTTAAACCAATGTGCAGAGGTCAAACAGTAGACAGAACGTTCCAGAGGAAGTTTCTGTTTCTCAGAGGGCTGATTTTAAAATTCTTAATTACACTTCACCTGTTAGCTAGTCTTCTGAGAGACATTTTCAGTATGTCATGTGGCTGTAATTCTGTGTTCGTGTTTCCCATAAAGTCCAGTGAGCATCTAATTGAAGCTAAAAAATTCACTGTTGTCAGCATTCCTCATGATTTATGTCTCTTTATGACACCTGCACTTTTAATCACCAGCACTTTTATTTTTCCATTTCCTGCTAATTGCAAAATGCAATAAAGCCTTCAGATCTTATAAACAAGCACGGCCATACTGACAACAAAGATATGCCAAAATTTAACTGTTTATTAGATGATTTTCAAAAGTTTGACATCTCATCCAAAAAGCACTAGGTTCAAAAGTCAGAGGTATTAAAGCCAAGGACGACCTATAAGTAGCTTTTTTAAAAATACGTTTTTAAATAACTGTTGCTTTGCTTTTAAGTATGTGCATTTAAAAAAATATGCAGCCTATAGTTTTGGCTATTTACCTGGTAGCTGCTTACTCAAATTTCAGACAGACCTACTACTAAGAGAAAATAAATAACTTGTATGTGTGTGAGCCTTATAACCCCAACCTAAAAATTTACAGCAAAACGTTCCCTACGCTCATAGACTTGTGACTTAATCTCCTTAAGAAGCTCTCTCTGAGCAAGGCTGGGACATCTCAGAATATACTAAATCTGTGTTTGTGACCCTGACAGCAAAGGAGTTGTTCCTCGCCTGGGTCTGGAGGGCTGTGTGTGCCTAGTTGCTGTGTTAACCGCTCTGGTGCTAGACTCCAAGGCTCCTTCTGCTCTTTCCTCCCCCAACACAGAGCCCACGCGGGTGCACTAATGCTGCAGCGTCTCTGTGCTTCTCTTCTTACCTCCTCTTTCCCCTTCTCTTTCCCTTTTGCTGTGATGTGTCCAGAAAAGGAAGTCGAGTTCCAGCGTGCACCTAATGGTGAGCCTTGCCTGCCCACCCATCTGCCCACTCCATGCTGCTGCACGCGCCTGCCAGCCACGCAAGCCCATTCTGCCATGTGCGTGTGCTCCATCCATCCTCACTGCATGTCTGTGCTGTGTGGGCAGCTATGGCCTGTCCTGCTAGGCGGGGGCCATTGCCCGAGGTCACATGGTGGCCTACAAAATGGGCATTGGAACATGTGGTGCGGTACCCCCTGCTGCGGAGGTTGACGGCCCCCAGCAGCCCAGGGCAGGAAGTGAAGCTGGCACAGATTTGGGGCCAGGCAGCAAACTTAGGGAGGGCACCCCACTCACTGTCTCTCAGGAGGAGAGGCCCTGCTCGCTGGCACCGGCAGCCTCTTCCTACAGACCTGTGGCCAGTAGGCATCGGTGTGGTGGGCAGATGAGCTGGTTGTAGGCTCGTAGCTCTGAGTCCTGCTCTCCTGGCCTTTTCCCCTGTGCAAGTGTCCATTGTTAGGCTATGCCCCACTTTTCATCCTTCCCACCCAGCCCTGGGAGGAACTGCTAAAAGATCCAAGTGAATGCATCTTTCTCATGGGACACAAGGCACCAGAGGGAACATAACAGTCTGAGTCATTATGAAGCCATCCATTAAAACCACAGCTGGGGCCACTTGGGTGACATCCCAGCTCTCTGCAGATACGGCAGGTTCGTGGATGCCCTTGGGGTCTTTCTCTCAGCTGGGCTTTGCAGGCAGGACAGGCTTCTCCAGTCAGCCCAGAACAGGAGGTCAGTATTGGCAGCCAAGCTAGGAGGGCTCTGCTCTTTCCTGGCTGCAGGGAAAGAGAGCTGAAGCTGGTGGGGGTTTAGAGCCGCATCCCGACTATTCCTGGGACCTCCTCTTCTCCATCCTACAGAATTCAGTGGAGTCTTCTTAGCATTTGGTGCCTGGCTTGAGGTTCCATGCTTAGCCCTAGGTTTGGGGGTATCTCAGCTGTTGACAGGAAGCTTGGGATGGATGGCTTCTGTTCTGGTCCAAGGGGCCATAAAAGAGACCTCTGGGCAAGAAGTAGGACAGGCTGGACAGCTAGGAGAGAAGCATGTCCTAGCTGTAACAGAGTGTCCTCATCCGTGCCCTGGCCAGAGACAGAAGCCACATGTTTGTTTCTCTGCCTGTTGAAGAACTTACAGGCATCAGGCTGCTCCTCTGTGGCCTCCGACCCTGCCGGGACCCCCAGCGAGCCTGAATGCACTGGTTAAGGAATCTTAAGATGCAGAGAGCGTCGACTGACTCCCCACCCTGGGGACTCTGCCGCTCTGTATAACATTTTGAAAGACAAGGATATATCCCTGATTGTGCTGCTGTCAGGAATGGTGGCCTACTCTTTCTTGGGGGCTGGGTTCTGGGACTGTAGTCACAGCCCCCACCTGGACTCACCTGCCCCCTTTGTGGCACTCTGCCAGGCGGAAAGGTGAGCAGCACAGCCCTCTCTGCCCGCTGGGGTCAGGGAATGCATTTTGTATCCAACGTTGAATTCCATCCCTTGCCTCTCTGGACATCATCTCCTAGGCCGGTTCTTCTTTCTCTTCTCATTCTTCTCCTTTTCAGTTCAGGCTTCAAATTGGCTTTTTAAGGAGAAGGAAACCCAGGTGGTAGGTTGAACAGAACAGCAGGAGGCTGGACCCAGAGTTTCTGAACTTTGCTTTCTTATAAACCACCCTTTCCTCCACCTGTAAAGTGGGGAGAAGAGCCTGACTTTCTTCGGGTCAAGTTTGATTGTATAATGAGATGGCACCTGGAGAGATGCTTTAAAACAAGTCTCTGGGCTGGTCCCACCTTGAGGATGCCTCCAGAGCTAGGTCTCTGGGTCCCTCCAAAACCCACCCCTTCTGTTCATCTCTCCAACTATTGCTCCATCCCCATAGAGTTATGGAGGCCACCTCAGGCCTACCTCCTCCGGGCCAGGCCAGGGAACAAGGGAGGTCTGGGAGTCGAACCTGAGTTGCTTTGGTGACTCTGGAGGAACTAAACCATCTGTTTTCTTGTCTCAGCCACAGAGCAACAACAAAAACAGTCTCGTAAACCCAGCCCAAGAGCTCGCGCCCTTGCAGACGGCCATGGTACCTCCTGACTACAGCTTCTCCGCCTCTGCCCCTGGCTGCCTCCTGCTTCTTCCCTCTTCTCCTCTTGTCTCCCCTTCCCAGGCTTCCTCGGCCTTTTTCCTTTCTCAGACCCTGTAGAGCAGGCTGCTTTGTGTACTGCCCCTGAGGACCCGTCCCCTTCATTGTCCCGCTTGGCCATGTCCCTTCCTGCACGGCAGACTGCTGCTCCCGCTCCTTTCACTGTTGGGGGGGAAGAGTGATCAGGGCTCTCTGCTGAATCTCCCAGCCCCAGGCAGGGGCCCCTAACGGGTCTGCTGTGTGGGCTGGAAGGTGAGTTGCTTATACAAGGAGAGGGTAGAAGCTTTCCTGGGACCATCGGTTTTCGGAGGCCTCCTCATAAAACTTGCCTTAGCCTCTCCTTTGCAAAGCCAGGCGCAAGAGGAGGGCCGTGGCCACCACCTCTGGATGGTGCTGAGGTCTCTGGTTCCTAGTGAGTCCTGTGCTGAGTTCTTCCTGGGCTCTTCCAGGGGCTCTGTGGGCTCAGAGCTCCCTCGGCTATGGTAGCTAGAGAGTGAGCAAGGGGGTGAGAGGGAGGGGTCACTGTGCCTGCTACTCCTTTACTTTCTGTGGACCCTCGTGGTGCCTCATGCAGTACTGTAGAGACAGGAGCTCTGGGGAAGGCAGAAGGTGGGTGATGCTGGCAGCTCCCTGGGCTCAGCTTGCTGAGGGGCATACCCACATCTTTCTGGAAGACCTCATCATTCACTCTCCCTATGTCCCTGCCTCCCACCATCCCTTGATGAACACTGTTGGCAGGGCCCGGCCTGTGCCCTCAATTCCATAGCTCCTCCAGTGTATCTGCCTCATGGGACCCCCCTGGGGAAAGAGCACGAGAACCAGCATGGATCAGGAACCACGGCCTTGTCCTCTCGGCTTCCCTGGTGTTTGATTCTGCTGAGTGCCAGGCCTCTCCTTCTGACAAGCCAGTGCCATCCCTTAAATGCAGGGCTTCCCGGTCACCTTGGACCCCAACTGAGGCAGAATATTTGGTCTTGTGGGAACGGCTGATGGCCAGGCCTCAGTGGTCATCATCGGGTCTATGGGAGTACCAGGTGGAGGGCGGGGTCTCTCAGGGAAGAGCTGTATGTAGGTCTGTCCCCAGGTCCAGTGGGTAATTCTCATCTTCTCTCACAGGAGCCACAAACCACCGTGGTGCACAATGCTACAGATGGGATCAAGGTGAGTGGCCCCTGAGCCGTCTCCTGCTTTCCAGGTCAGCAGGAAACAGGGCTGGGTCATGGGGCGATGGGTCCTGTGGTTGACACCTACGGGCTGCGCCCCAAGGTGAGGTGTTTGCGAAGTCTGGGTTGGAGGTAGCGTGTGCCTGTTTGTTGCTGCCCTTCTAGGAAGGGCATTATACTTAGAGATTCCAAGCAAAGGCTCTGTGGTCAGACAGACCAGGGTTCGAATCCTGGCTCTGTGGTGCTGAGCAAGTCAGTTAACTCCTGTGCACCTCAGTTTCTTTATCAGTAAATTAGCGATAAGAATAGAACCTTTGTCCACGAGTTGTGAAGTTTAAATGAGAGTAAACGTTAACTAAAGAAACAGAAGCAAGAATATAATCAGACCCCAGAGCGTTTTCCACTGCTCGCCCCTTTATGCCCTCAGTCGTCTTGTCTGCGTGTTTTCATTACCATTTAGTAAATATTTATTGAGTGTAAATAACATCCATGGCCCTGGTGTACAGAGGTGACAAGACAAAGTCCTTGTCCACAGGGACAGTTTAGCTGGGAGGTAGGGGGAGACAGATCATAAAGTAATAATCAAATGATAAAATCCAATAGTGAAAGTGCTATGGAGAAAATGGTACAAAGGAAAGAGATAGCCAGTGTCCAGGGCCCTTAATTAAGTGGTGGAAGGGCCTCTCAGGAGGTGATGTTCAAGCCAAAAACTACACGACGGGAAGGAGGCAGCCAGGCAAACTCCAGAACAGAGTGCCCCAGGCAGGTGCAGAGGCTTGGCATGTGTGAGGAAGAGAAGATGTCAAGCAGAGCTAACAGCACAGTGAGCAAGGGGCAGAGTGGCGGGAGGGTGATGTGTTTGGAGGAGCAGGCAGAGTCTGCTCTGTAGGGCCTGGTAGGAGTTTGCATTTTCTGCTAGCAGAAATGAGAAGCCACTGGCAGTTCTAAGCAAAGGAGTGATACAATCTGATTTACACTTTTAAAAAATCACTCAGGCCATGTTATGGGCAGGATTTAGGGAGGAGGCAAGAGTGGAAGCAAGGAGACCAGGAAACTGTTGTAGTAATTCAGATAGTAGCTTCGACTCGAATTGTAGTGTGCAACTGAAGAGAATAGGTAAGACACAGGTTTTATTTTGGAGGTAGAATGGACAGACTTAATTTTAGATTGGATAATTGGGATGTAAGGGAAATAGAGAAATAAGAGTCAAGATGACTCTAGATTTTGGCCCAAGGAACTGGGTGGATGGAACAGCCTTGGGAGGGGGCTTGGGAACCCAGAGTTTCATAAGAGTCAGATGGAGAAGGTGGAAGTAGAACTCTGATTCCTCTTTGTACCTCCTGTAGAAACACATACTCTACTTTTGTTGGGCTTGGCTCCCCAAGTTTCCAAGGGCCCAAGCCAATAGGAATATGTTCTTCTTGCCTTGCAGGGCTCCACAGAGAGCTGCAACACCACCACGGAAGATGAGGACCTTAAAGGTATGTGCTGGGCCCTTGGTGGGGAAGGGACCCCAGCAGTGACCCAAGTACCTTGGCTCCACTGTGGCGCCTGCCTTGTCTGCCCCAAGAACTGGGAATGGTGGCTCCTTATATCCCAGGAGAGAGCTTGGCATAAAAGCTACTTTCTGTAGGCCAAGATATGAGGTCCCTGTCTGGTGCTGCTGGGTCGAGTAAGAGGCTTCTCTTCTTTGACTTTAAGTCTAGAATAGCCAAACTAGAGCTTTCGCTGAGCCTGTTTAGGGGCCAGGACTCAGGTAACTGTTCCTGTTGCTAATAGTGATATAACATCCCAGAACAGGGACGTCTCGAGTCCCTGCAGAAGTAGCCCACAATTGTGAGTCACAAGTGGGGTGACCAGTTGTCCCAGTTTTCCTGGGACTGAGGAGATTCCTAGGACGTGGAATCCACCCCTTGCGTCTCTGGACACCATCTCCTAGGCCAGGTACTGTCAATTTTAAATTGATGCAGAACTTGCCATTTTAAAACCAGGACAATTCAGGCAAACCGGGATGAGTTGGTCACTCAGGTCATAAGGCCTTGGCACGAATGATGGAGTGGGGACTCTGATGTCTGTTAAACCACACTTGGCTACATCCTACTGGTCCTGTTAGGAGTACCACCCTAATCCTGGAGCTGGCCAGACCGCCAGGGGTGTGGGAGGGAACGGCAGTCCAGGCCCCTGGGACTCCTGGCACTTTAGTTTGGCCTCTTGGAAATGCTTCCTTTGCTCCAGTAGGTGACCTTAGACAAAGCTTTCAGAAAAGATGGAGGAACGTTGTAGGACAGAGCTGAGAGAGCAGACCCGGGGCAATAAAGGGACAGCAAACCTTTAGGAACCAAAAAAATAGCAAGCCTACATTTATAAGACAGGAAATAACAGTGCCTCCAGGGCTGCTGGGATTAAGGTCAGATAAAGTCAGTTCAATGCTGGCAAAGTAGGAGGCACCTTCACTGCTGGGCTCTTGACCTTGTGGACATCTAGAACATCTTCCCCAGGAGCAGGAGTCCTTGTACAGGCTGTTTTAAGGCTCCTCTGGAAGCCACAAGCCCAGGTCCTTGCACCTTCCTGGGGCTCTCAGCTGGGAGGCCTCTCTGGCAGAGGTGGCGGCGTGGGATGTGGTCCAGTGTCCACAGCAGCCCGAGGCGTCACCTGGCCCCGGCTCTGCAGTGCTACGGGCTCGGGTCCTGTCCGGCTTGCTCGCTCACCTGCCTTGTTCTGTTTGTTTTGGCTGCTCTGCCTTGCCCTGCCCTGCCCTGGCTGGCTAGCTGCCCCGCTCCGCACTGGGAATGGCAGCTCGATGCCTGAAGGACGGAGCTCCCGGGACAGAACAGCCCCCTCTGCAGGCATGCAGCCCCAGCCTTCTCTCTGCTCCTCAGCCAGTAAGTGTGAGGGAGGCACATTCTGGCTTCCGTCTCCCTGGCTCGTCCTGAAGCCCGACAGGGACCCCCACCAATGCTGTCAGCCCAGCCCAGCTGCCCATCTTAGTAAGCTTTGGGAGCATGGCCTCTGCAGGGGTGGGGGAGCTATTTGGAGACACTGTTCATTGTAGCTGGGGGCAGATTGGCCAGTGGCCCCTGAGACTGGGGCCCAAAAACCAGAAACAGAGTGGGTAGAAGAACGTGGCATGGAGGGAGGGAGTGGAAAGCCTCTGGGAGGTGGCACTGGCCTCGCCCCAGCACTGAGCCAGGAGGAAGGGCAGAGTCGGAAGTCAGATCCTGGGTCGGGGGTGAGTGGAGGGCCATGGTGAGAATGCGAGAGCAATCGCACTTGGGGATGTGGTGTTTCCTGAGACTCAGCATAGTATCATGAGGAAGAGCATGGGGTTCGGGGTGAGACAGACCTGAGTTCAAATCCCAGCCACACTACCTGCAAAAATGTGTGACGTAGCTTCACCTCCCAGAGCTTCATTTCCTTATCTGTAAAGTGGGAATAAAATGCACCTACCTCCTAGTGTTGTGGTGAAAAATAAATGATGTAGTAGAAAATACTAGATGCCTGGCCGGAGTAATGGTAGTTCTCACTTATAGTTTGAGTTATGTCTGATAGAGGATGCTTTTGTCTGCTGCTTTTCCTCCCACCGTCAATCCTTTTAGGGTTTCTAAGCACGATCCTCTTCACCCATAGGGCCCCAGTCAGGTCCTCCAGATGGGTTTGGTGGGGTTGGAGGGGGGTGTGCATGTATGTGTGTGTGTGTGTGTGTGTGTGTGTGTGTGTGCGTGCCCATGCACATGTGCACGCACACACTTGCTTTCCCCTTTAGAATGTGGGTAGAGCTTATTGGTTCCCCTAACCTGCTGTTTACTCATCTGGAGCTGCCGCCTGATGGTGCTGATGGCTGTGAGGCCCCTTCCCGGCTGTACCTTTGGCTGCTCTCCCCTCCTGGCTGTGCTCCTTGGCTGTGCAGGTTCTGTTCTAATGCTTGCATTTGTCTTGCAGCCTCTCGCTCCTGTGAGGAAAGGCTTGTGTCCTGGGCCAGCCTGGGGCTGCTGTCAGGGTTAGCCCGAGCTCAGTCCGAGCCCTCCCTTACCCTGGCGGTGCCCTCTGCTAATAGTGGCGCTCCCTGTAAGTGAGCTGCCCATGAGTGCAGGATGTCGCCAGCAGTCCCTTGGCTTGGGAAGGGGGTGGAGGGCTCTTAGGGCACCTCAACTCTGCCTGCCTGTCAGTCTGAGCCTTGCCTTGGTTTTCCTGAGGGACACATCCTGGTATGAGAGCTGGTATGAGATTTATAGCTTCGCCAAAGCTTGTCCGGGGTAAATGGAGCCATCTCTCTAGGGAGAGGCTGTCAAGAGAAGAGTTTTTTTAGTTCCAAGATCCTTTATCCCAGAAAAGCCCTGTAAACTTATGGAGGAGATGTGCAGGGTGGAGAGAATGCCACATCCTTCCTAGGGCTCTGCTCCTCCTTTTGGAGCCCCCATCCCTGGCTGGGTTCTGGACCACTGAGTGGGGGGCTGTCACTGAGACCTGACTGAGCCCCTTCGGGTGGGAGAAGTGACTGGGTAGTGGAAACAGCTTCTTGAAGAGGCTGAGCCTACTAGGGATGTGATACATAGGCTCTGGGTAGAGTGTTCATGATGTGCCAGACCCCTCAGCTGTTAGACACAAGAGTGTTTGCTGAGACCTGGTTGTTGATGGAGAAGGAGGCGAAGGCCAGAGAACGAATGGGTGGGCTTCAGGAGGAGGGGGCCATTGGCTCCACTGACACCAGTGGGGTGGGTGAAGAGAAGGGTGGGCTCACTCTTCTGCAAAGGGCCTTAAGGACAGAGAAGAGGAAAGTCTTTGTCAAAGGGGTCACAGGGAACTCTTTGAAGGACTAGGGTGGACTGTCTGACCCTTGGGAGCTTCCCCAGTCCCACGCAGGTAAGTTGCTGGATGTTTTTCCCCACAGTGCGAAAACAGGAGATCATTAAGATCACAGAACAGCTGATTGAGGCCATCAACAATGGGGACTTTGAGGCCTACACGTGAGTAGAAATCCATGTTCTTGAGATCCAGTTGCCTCTCAAGGCCTTCCTTGCTCCCAGAAAGTAGCTGGGACCCTGGAGAAGGGAAAGCTGAGCTTTGGGCACAGGGTGTCTGCATTAAACACCAGGCCCCTAGGCTGGGAGCCCTTCCAGGTAGATATTCTGTGATCGAGCTCGCCCCTCGTGCCCTGGCTATGGGCAGAAAGGACTGGGCTGAGCGGACCAACAGGCAGGCCCCTAAGACCTTGGCTGTCTTGTCTGGCCTGGCACACAGCTAACCTGCAGCTGTGGGACAAATGCCACCGACAAGGAAGGAAGACAACCCCCATAGGAGCCTGACAAGCTGCTTTTTTTTTCTGCAGGAAGATTTGCGATCCTGGCCTCACTTCCTTTGAGCCCGAGGCCCTTGGCAACCTAGTGGAAGGGATGGATTTCCATAAGTTTTACTTTGAGAATCGTGAGTGGGTTCGTGCTGCTGATATACTCCTGCCTGCCCCTTCTTCCCCCTTCGCCTCTGTTCCCGTTCACCTTCTCCTCTTCCCAGTTGCCTGCTTTCCCCTTATTTTACCTGCCTGTTGTGCCCCTGGTCTGTGTGCTTACTCCCTGTGCTCTGACAATGGTCTTAAACTAGCCCTTTTGAAGGCACAGCCCCAGAACCCCATGTGCCCACTGGAGCTGGCAGAGTCTGCAGCTGCTGTATGGTAGGGCAGCCGCCACAATCAGATTCACTAGATTTCTTTAAGCCTCACCTCTTCCCGAGAAGGACTGGAAACCATTTGAGATTAGGTTGAGATGATCTCAGAAAGTAATAACGAAGCTCCGTGTCTGCAGGTTTCACAACAGAGGAAATAAAAACCAAAATAAGAATGTGTAAGCAAGTACCAGGGCACTGTTGGTGATTTGTGAGCTCCGAAGTTGTGGCTAGGCGCCTTCTGAATATCAAGGGATGCAGGAGTCCTGGAATAGGGAGAAGGCACTCTGGACAATTCTTAGAAGCCCTGGGGGATAAGAGGAACTGAATCATTGCCTCCACCCCTGCCACCTTTGCCCATCTTTCTCTCTCCTTTCCAAGACTCTCCCCTTCCTTATTATTTTTTTCATCTTTTTCACTTTTTCTTTGGCCTTTCCCATTCTGCCGTGAGTTTCATTTTATCACTGTTTTCTCCACTGGTAACCACCCACTCCACGTGTCAGCTACTCAGCTACAAATGTAAACCCTGGGCCCTCTAAGTAATTCTGTTAGCCAGAAGCAATTGCAGAGCTTATAGAAGCTCTAGGGAGGGTTTCATATGGCCTTTGTCTTAATACCTAAATTGAACTAAAATGTGAATCTGAATAAAAGCAACACCATTTGCACAGTGTATTCTGATAACAGCAATCCAACTTCCTTTGCCTTTCCCCCAGAGGATCCCGGGAACCCTGGGAATATCCCAAGCTTGGTGCTTTGGTGACTTTTGACTACTTTAACTTTAGTGCCCCCGTTTTTATTTTTGGTTGGTTGGTTGGTTGTTTTTTTAATCACAAGTCAGTTTTGAATAATTGCAGTTCATGATTTTGCTGTGCGGCCCTCATTAGGGGCAAGCAAGCCCTTATGAGATAGAAGCATCAGCCTGGCAGACTAGAAAGATGAGAGGCTTTAGTTAGGGTCAGACGGTCCTGAGTGCAAATATTGTATGATTTGGGCTAATTATTTAACCTCCTTGAGCCTATTTCCTTGTCTTATAATGAAGAAAATAATATCAACCAAGGGCTACAGCTCATACATGTGAATTAATTAGGCACAATGCCTAATTAAAATAGCACCTGCTGCCATCTTCGTCACCCCGCTTTCTCTTCCTTTTGGGTAAATTTGGAGACCAGTGTGATGGGGTGTCCTGCCTTTAGATGGTATATGGGGGGGACTTGGAGACTCTAGGAATGGTTGCTGGAAAGACAGTGAGACTTGGAAGTGCGGGGTGGAAGGAAGATGCAGGTCTTCAGGCCTGATGTCTTTCCTACCTACCCAACCCTGCCCTGCCCCCTGCAGTCCTCTCCAAGAACAGCAAGCCCATCCACACCACCATCCTGAACCCGCACGTTCACGTAATCGGGGAGGACGCTGCTTGCATCGCCTACATCCGCCTCACCCAGTACATCGATGGGCAGGGCCGGCCTCGCACCAGCCAGTCGGAGGAGACTCGGGTCTGGCACCGCCGGGATGGCAAGTGGCTCAATGTCCACTACCACTGCTCAGGGGCCCCTGCCGCACCTCTGCAGTGAGCTCAGCCACAGGTGCACCTGGGGGCAGGGCTGGGACAGGTGGGGTCAGAGGAGGAAGAGGAGGGTGGGAGGTGGCATGAGAGGAGGAGGTGTGGGCCATCTCATGGCATCTGGGCAGTATGGTCAGACAGACTTGGGTCCCTTTCCATGACTCCAAATGGAGTGACCTTGGGCAGGTTATTTCCTCTCCCTAAGCCTTGGTTTCCTTAGCTGCAAAAGAGGGAAAGAGTGGTGCCCACTTTATTGAGTGGTTGTGAGGATTAACTGCTGTAAAGCACTTGGTAAGTGCTGAGCAGTTGTGAGGCAGTGTTCTATTTAAACACTAGCTTCTTCCCATCCCCCCGCCCTTCTCAGGCAGACTTGGCCACGCGTGCAGTGTGTCTTGTAAGCCCCTGGAACTATTCTGTGTGCTTAGTGTCCTCTGTTTTGTTACTGTGTTATGTCCTGTTTGACAGGGGCATTAGGAGTTCCCAGCTGGAGGTCGAACCTTCGCAGCCAGTGGCTCTGGAGGGCCTGAGTGACAGCGGCAGTCCTGTTCGTTTGAGGTTTAAAACAATTAAATTACAAAGCGGCAGCAGCCAATGCACGCCCCTGCATGCAGCCCTCCCGCCCGCCCTTCGTGTCTGTCTCTGCTGTACCGAGGTGTTTTTTACATTTAAGAAAAGAAAAAAAGATTGTTTAAAAAAAAAAAGGAATCCGTACCATGATGTGTTTTAAAACCACCGATAGCCTTGGGCTGGCAAGAAAGCAAGAGTTTGTGTGACGCCCATCCTGGCATGAGCAGCGGGCTCACCCACCAGCCCAGAAGAGGCACGCTCGGCCTCTGGCCCCCATGGACTCAGGGGGACCAGGCAAGAACTCTGACAGAGCTTCGGGGCCATGATGTGATTGCAGCCTCTGATGTGGCCTGCCTGCCCCAGGTGTAGGAATGGACTTCTTCAGAACTTGCATGGGTGCCTAGAATGAGGCTGATGAGAACATCGTGGCCGTCAGACCTGTTTGGGAGAGGACGCAGAGCTCCCAGCCTGCTACAGAGGCAGCTGAGATGCAGTGGCCTCAGGACTGAGGGCCCGGACGTTGCTGTACTGTTCCGTGTAGTGTAGAAGGGAAGAGAATTGGTGCTGCAGAAGTGTGTTCGCGCCGAAGCCGATGAGAAACCTCGTGTTAGTCTGACATGCACTCACTTACTCATCCATTTCTATAGGATGCACAATGCACGGGGGCCCTGATACTGAGGCCTGAACCCTTGCAGGGAAGGGGAGGGGTTGCCGCTTTGCTTTGTGTTTGTTTTCTTATAACTTAGCAAGGAGAGAGCCAAGCCCTGGTCAGGCCTCTCCTTGCCACGTTTGGCAGTTGTTTTTGTGCTGACTTGGACCATCTTTGTCTTGCCTTTTCATGGTGGTGGTCCCTGTGCTGACACTCATTTGGACCTGGGCCCTCTGCCAAGTGCCCCTGTGGGATGGGAGGAGTGAGGCAGTGGGATTAGAGGTAGTGGTTGTTTCTATGCATTTGGGCTGCCCTCAGAACTGCCTCCCTTTTACTCTTCCCTTGCTGCACGTCCGTCTCTGTTCCTGTCTGAGATTGACCTGACTGCTCTGGCAAGAAGAACACGTGTCCTCTTTAAAGAGGCCTCTTCACTGACGAACCAAACTATAGACTTACTGCTGGACAATCTGCATGGGCATCGTCCTGCTCCCACTTGCATGCCCCCAAAAGAGGTGTCCAGAGCCATGGCCCCTACATTCACTTTCCCTCTCTGTGCTCGAAGAGTTCCATTCCAGGAGGAAAAGATCTATGCTCTAAGCAGATAGCAGAGAAGGGAATGGAGGAGCAATTGGTCATGGCCTGGGTTTTCCCAAAACAACTGTTCAGAGTTGTCTGCACAAATATCTGCACTTTGGGGGAAAGGTATGTAGACCCCAACTCCCTGGCATATCTCCAGGAGGCACAGGAGCTGGGGAAGAGGCAGAGCTGGGTTTACCTTGGAGCCAGCTGAGACAAGAGCAGACTCACAGGTGCTGGTGCTTGGATTTGGCCAGGCTCCTCCGAGCACCTCATGCATGCCCCAGCTCCTGGGCCCTGTCCCTTTCCTGCCCAGCAGCCTGCAGTGCCAGCACGCAGACACCTTCATCACGGGGTTTGGTTTTGCTGGCTTGAAGACAAATGGTCTTAGAGTTCATTGAGACCCATCGCTTCATATGGCTGCTCCAGCCCCACGTCTTCTTAGCATTCTTCCTCTTCTGGGGCTAATGTCGGCATCTATAGACTATTAAAAAAAAAAAAAAATCACCTTTTAAACAGGAAATGGAAGGCATTTGATGCAGAATTTTTGCATGATGACATAGAAATAATTTAAAAATAGTGTTTGTTCTGAATGTTGGTAGACCCTTCATAGCTTTGTTACAATGAAACCTTGAACTGAAGATATTTAATAAAATAACCTTTAAACAGTCCGTTGTGTTACTATTGTTGGAGGCTTATGGCCAGGGGCCTAGATTTTAGCAGCCTGGGTTACCGGGCTTGAACATGGAGAAGTGTGCCTTCTCCCACGCCCTTTGGGTCCTTTCTAGTGTAAGACGCCCTCATAAACTCTGAGCCTCCAAACCCTCCTCCTGGCTGCTGAGGCGAGTTTGGGGTGGGGAGGAGGGAGGTAGCCCATTTAACAGGTGGGTGGGTGTCTCGCTCCGCCCCTGGGCCCCGCCCACAGCCGAGGCCCGCCCCCGCCCACTGTCTCCTCAGTGGGCCGGTCCGCCTTCCCCTCGCAGGGCTGAGTGGACGAGCCCTACCCTGGACCCGCCCCTGCTCCCGGAGCCGCGGCGCTGACGCTCGCCAGACTGTGCCACCGGGCGGGGAGGAGGGGGGAGCCTCTGCGGGCGGGGCGCGGAACCCGCCGTCCCGGAGGCTGCATCTCGGCTGAGCGCTGCAGAGGACCGTGGAACTCCCCGGCCCTCGGCCGCGCTGCTGCCAGGCCCGGGGGCCGGCGAGGATCCGAGCGGGTACTTCGATCGGCAGCGCGCCACCTCCCCGCGGTGGGAGCGGTGGTTGGGCCCGGCTGCGGCCGAACGTTCGCTCGGAGATGGCGGAGCCGCCGCGACGCGGCCCGAGGCCCCGAGAGCCGGGAAGCCGGGCAGCCCCGGGACGCGGCGGAGCCCGGGGACAGCGGGGACGCCGTCCAGTCCGCCGGGTGAGCCGCCCTTGAGGAGAACTCCACACCCAGACTGTGGCCCCCACCCACGGTCGCCCTCAGTTCTCCCTTCACAGACTTCCCCTCAGTGTTGCCACTGTAACCACCCGCAGGGTCGCCCGGGCGGCCCTCAGTGCGGCCCAGTGCGCCCCTCGCCCTGTGTCCTTCTGGTCGCTTCCCTCTTAGTTGCCTCGTCCCCCTCAGCTTGCTCCCGCAGTACAGGGCTCTCTTCTCCCCTCGGGGCTCTCCTAGCCCAGTGCCTGCCTGGATGTCACCCCAGACATTCCTCAGCGCGCCCCTTTAATGTTTCACGTCCGTGTGCTCTTCATATCCACCTGTGACCCTGTATTCCCCCCTCAGTAGAGCCCCTCCATCCGTGATTCCCGCTGTGCCAGCACCCCATGCCCTTGTCCCCTCTCAGTACCCTCCCCCCAGCGCAGTGCCCACACCCACAGCCTTCGCCCAGTCCCTGTTAGTGTTGCCCTCTCCCAGCCCAGGCCCGGAAGACCCCTTTGGTTTCTCTCTTCTGGGAAACCTCTCGCTGCACATATGCATAGTTCCCCCCACCGCATATTTATCATGCCACCCACAACCTACCCCAATAGCTCTCTCAGCACTCCTTCCTGAAATATTGCTGCTGCTTCTAGGCATGAAGGTAAAATGCAGTGCTTAAGAGCACAGCCTTCGGAGCCTGACAGGCACGACTTTGAATCCCAGTTTCTCCACTGACTGACTAGCTGTTTGATCCTGGGCAGGTTACTAAGTTTCTCTGGGCCTCAAATTACTCATATGTAAAATGGGAATATTAACAGTAATACCTACTGCATAGAGCTGGTATTTTATGTTAAATGTATGTACAGCTCTTAGAAAAGTGTTTGGCGAGTAATAAGCTCTCAAAAAATGTTAACTACTATTATTATTATGAGTGATTCACTCTGAATATCCACTTCTCCTCAGTTATTTCTTCTCACAACCGTGTCTTCCCTAGTTTTCTCTAATTCTCAGTGTTCATCCCTCCCCATCACCATTTTGATCCTCTTTCCCAGCTCTCTTCCCATGTCAGTTAGTCTTACCCAGGCCAAAGCTGAATTCTTCTTAAATCGTTTCTCTCAATTCTGAAGGACCATGTCTCTGCCTGATCACCCCTGAGCTGTGTAGGGTGGTAGGGTAGGATTGCTGGCAACTGACCTGACTAGGCTAAGGTGGGGGGAGTGGCAATAAAGCTTCCAGAAGCAGTCTATCTAAGAAAAATAAGAAAAAAGTCCCCAAAATTAGGTCTTCTTAAAACTGTGCTTTCTGACCACATTATCCTTATTCCTCTCATTGGTTCCTGTTGTTCTCTGTCACCCAGCCCTACTCTGCTCTGTTTTTATGACAGGACTCTGAATCCTTCAGGTTTCTCTAAGTTACCTCAGGGACCCTTCTGATCTGTTCAGGAATGGGAGTATAATACAGTAAAATCTGCAAAAGCCGGAAACTGTATAAGGCGGAAACCTGTCAGAGAAGGAAAACTATTTTCTACTCAAAGGAGCAATAGAAAAGTGGTAAGACTGCACCCTGTCAAAGGCGGAAAACTTGCGAGACCCAGAAAAACAAGGCAGTCCTGTCAAGTTCCTGCTCTCACAGGTTTCACTGAACCACCTACGCTAGGTTAGGGAGGAGAACTGGAGTGGACAGGGAGAGGGACTCTGGATTCAGCTCTCTGGCTTTTCTCAGGTCTCAGTGATGTGATCTGCTCTGGGGCTGCATTGTTATCTCCTCTCCTGACACTGGCATAGGTGAGGTGAAGGGCCAAAGAAAACCAAACCACCCATTGCCGTCAAGTCAATTCCAGCAACCCTATAGGACAGAGTAGAACTGCCCCACAGGATTTCCAAGGCTATACTCTTTACAGAAGCAGACTGCCACACCATTCTCCCACAGAGACGCTGGTGGGTTTGAACTGCCAACCTTTTGGTTAGCAGCCGAGCGCTTCACCACTGCACCACCAGGGCTCCAGGTGAAGGGCAAGGGGTGGGTAATTTTTCACAAGCAATAGAGAAGAGAGTCCCTAAGTTCTGAGTTTGGAAGCTAATAGAATGATTATCTAGTAGCATCTCTCTTTCCCCCACCATAGCGTCCACTTGACTGCAAATTCATTATTTTTTAGTGCTGTTAGGCTGTGATACTGAGATTGATGAGGAAGATCAACAGGCTCATGAGTTTTATATGATATTTCGTTGGAGCACGAGATTTTTGGGGCTTTCCGTCCCTTTCTCACAGAAAGACCAGAGCCCCTGCTGGCTGGCCAGCTACTCAAAGCCTGGGAGCTTCTTTCAGAGCAGTTTCATTTTCAGCATCCTAGGCTGTTTGGCCACTTGTTGATAGGAGATTTGACCTCTTCTAGCCCTTCTAGCTCTGAGCTTAGCTCAGGGAGGAGAATTTGGACAGTATGCTAAGAAAGGGAATAAGCTGTGAAACAAAGGTATGAGACTCAGCTTGTGTTCTTCTGCAGGAGCTTGTTTTTGCAGAACAAATCATCCGGTGAGCAGGAGGTAAGAGGGACTGGGTGACGAGGGAAATGCATTAATGACACAATTTCAAGGGGAGAAGTAACCCATCAATTTCTCTTTCAGACAGTGGGGGCAGAGACTGTGAACTTCGCTGACTTCTGATGTGAGGAGCTCAGCCAGGGTCTAGGGTAGAGCCTGGCCAGATTTGCAGCCTGAAGCCATGGGCCAGGGGGCCATGGTGACCTGAGACCAATGGACTCTGTCCAGTTGCCCTGTGCTGCCCCTTCTACCTCCCCTATCTTATACTAAGGGGACTTGTCTTTACCTTTTCAGGGAATTGACCCTGAGGGAATCCCTTTCCCCTATTTTTCCATCCTTCCATTCTCCCAAGAGAGCCCTAGCTTAAAGAACTCCTATCTCCCATCCCTTGAGGTGGTCCTATTCCCTGCTTTCCCTCCCCCGCCATGCTACAGCTGTGGAAGGTGGTACGCCCAGCTCGGCAGCTGGAACTGCACCGCCTGATACTGCTGCTGATCGCTTTCAGTCTGGGCTCCATGGGCTTCCTGGCTTACTATGTGTCTACCAGCCCCAAAGCCAAGGAACCCTTGCCCTTGCCCTTGGGAGACTGCAGCAGTGGTGGGGCAGCTGGCCCTGGCCCTGCACGGCCTCCAGTCCCACCCCGGCCCCCCAGGCCTCCAGAGACAGCTCGAACTGAACCCGTGGTCCTTGTGTTTGTGGAGAGTGCATACTCACAGCTAGGGCAGGAAATTGTGGCCATCTTGGAGTCTAGTCGTTTTCGTTATAGCACTGAGCTGGCACCTGGCCGAGGGGACATGCCCACACTGACTGATCATACCCATGGCCGCTATGTCTTGGTCATTTATGAGAACTTGCTCAAGTATGTCAACCTGGATGCCTGGAGTCGGGAACTGTTGGACCGGTACTGCGTGGAGTATGGCGTGGGCATCATTGGCTTTTTCCGAGCCCATGAGCACAGCCTACTGAGTGCCCAGCTCAAGGGCTTTCCCCTTTTTCTATACTCAAACTTGGGACTCCGAGACTACCAAGTCAATCCTTCTGCCCCCCTACTGCATCTTACGCGCCCTAGCCGCCTGGAGCCTGGGCCACTGCCTGGTGATGACTGGACTATCTTCCAATCCAATCATAGCACATATGAACCAGTGCTTCTTGCCAGCCTCCGGCCAGCTGAGCTCCCTGTGCCAGGACCAGTGCCTCGCCGGACACGACTTCCCACTGTGGTACAGGACCTGGGGCTGCATGATGGCATCCAGCGGGTGCTCTTTGGCCATGGCCTTTCCTTCTGGCTCCATAAACTTGTCTTTGTTGATGCTGTTGCATACCTCACTGGCAAGCGCCTCTGCTTGGACCTTGACCGCTACATCTTGGTAGACATCGATGACATCTTTGTGGGCAAGGAAGGTACCCGCATGAAGGTGGCTGATGTTGAGGTCAGTGTTTTTTTTTCCTGGCTCACATTTCTTTTCCTTAGAAGCTGTTTCAAGCTCTGTCCTATCAGACTCCCTTCCTTGATTCTGAGCTTGTCATAGGTACAGTTCCTGTCCTTTCCAGGCAGGAAAAGCACTACTTCTCATTTTTCTCCTCTCAGCCTGCTCTCTCCTGATTTCTCATGTCCCTGCTACCCTTCCCAGGCCCTGCTGAACACCCAGAACAAACTCAGGACCTTAGTCCCCAACTTCACCTTCAACTTGGGCTTCTCGGGCAAGTTCTATCATACTGGTGAGCTTATTCCCCTGCTTTTGCAGCATATCAGTCTTAGTTTGATCTGTCCCTTCACTGCCCATCACCCTAGGCAGATAAGTTGGAGGAAAGGGGCATGGTTTGGGGTCAGACTGGTGTGAGGAGCAAGTGGTGGGTGTGAATTTAGGTTATCATGGATGGCTGGAGGGCAAGTTGGCAGTGGAGCAAATAGAAAGTCTTAGATGGGTAGGGGGTCAGTAATGTCCTAGGGATGGAAGATGGTCAATGTTACAGAACAAAGGAGGGCACAAGGGCTGATTGGCTGTGGTCAGTGTGTGGGTGGTCAGTGGCCAGTGTGTGATCATAGGGACAGAGGAGGAGGATGCAGGGGACGACATGCTGCTGAAGCACCGCAAAGAGTTTTGGTGGTTTCCCCACATGTGGAGCCACATGCAGCCACACCTGTTCCACAATCGGTCCGTGCTGGCTGACCAGATGAGGCTCAACAAACAGTTTGCTCTGGTGAGACGCTTGGATCCCTTCCCCATATAATTTCTCCCAAAGATAATATTTCCTTTTTAACCTGCCCCTAATGGGATGCCTCTTCCCTGCCCTTTCCATTTTCTTTCTGTGGAGGCATCCCCACCCTCTTTACCCTCTACGCCCCAAACCTCACCAGGTCCTGGTGAGAGTCTATGCCATTCCCAGGAACATGGGATTCCCACGGATCTGGGATATGCTGTGGCCCCACACCACTCGGGCGTGTACCCCATCCACATGCAACTCTATGAGGCCTGGAAATCTGTGTGGGGCATCCAGGTGACCAGCACTGAAGAGTATCCCCATCTCCGCCCTGCCCGCTACCGCCGTGGTTTCATCCATAATGGCATTATGGTGAGGGACTCCCAATACAACTTGAATCAAACCCCAACATTTAGACAGCCTCCAACCTGCACTGACCTGTGTCCAGTCACCTGCAAGTCCACTTTCATCCACATCATAATAATAGGGGATAGAGGGGTGAAAAGTCATAATGCACACAGCAAGACTGAGTCCTCTGTAAACCCAGGAAATCTCAATGCCTCAGGACCTTTCTCCTTCATCTACTTATTCTACCTTTCAAATCTCATCTGTCCCTGTTTCTTCTTCCCCTCGAGGTGCTGCCTCGGCAGACATGCGGCCTCTTCACTCATACAATCTTCTATAATGAGTATCCCGGAGGCTCTCATGAACTAGACCGGAGCATCCGAGGTGGAGAGCTCTTTCTGACAGTGCTCCTTAATCCGGTAAGGTGCTGATGGGAGGAAGGGCTACAGGATTAGAAAGCCAACATGTTTGCAGGTTGGGACCTTTGCTCACCAAGGCTGATTCTGAGGTAGGGTAGGCTCTCCAGATATGACATGCAGGTACTCCCTTGCAGATCAGCATCTTTATGACCCATCTGTCCAATTATGGAAATGACCGGCTGGGCCTGTACACCTTTGAGAGCTTGGTGCGCTTCCTCCAGTGCTGGACACGGCTGCGCCTGCAGACCTTGCCTCCCGTCCCTCTCGCACAAAAGTACTTTGAACTCTTCCCTCAGGAGCGAAGCCCCCTTTGGCAGGTAAGGGTAAGAGCTCAGGCAGACCAGAGACATGATGGGGTTGGGGGTTGGAGAGGAGATTAGGCCTTACCTGATTCTCGGCCTTCCCTTCAGAATCCCTGTGATGACAAGCGGCACAAAGATATTTGGTCCAAGGAGAAAACCTGTGATCGACTCCCCAAGTTCCTCATTGTGGGACCCCAGAAGACAGGTGAATCATTCTTAACCAACTTCTCTTCCCTGCTTTAAACCCAAAGGATTCTTTTGCCAAGGAACTCCCTTGTCATCCCACCCACTCACTAATTTAGTCTCTTGAGACCATGATTCTTAACCCTGCTTGAACATCAGAATCATCTGTGGAGTTTTTTTTTAAAGATCTACAAGTGATTCTGATGCAGTCAGGGTTGAGAACCACTGTTGTAACCTTTCCCTGGGCCTCTCTCAGATTTTCCTTCTCTCACTCTAATTTGGCACTGTTTTTACTATCCAGAGTGGTTCTTTCTCACCTCCTTCAAGTTCATGGTGTTGAGCTGGCTTCTTTCCTACAGTGGCCTCGTCTTTCTCTCCCATTTAGGGACCACAGCTATTCACTTCTTCCTGAGCCTGCACCCAGCTGTGACTAGCAGCTTCCCTAGCCCCAGCACCTTTGAGGAGATTCAGTTCTTCAACGGCCCTAATTACCACAAGGGCATTGACTGGTGAGACTGAGACCCCTCGGAACGCTTCTCAGAGCAACACTCCCTTCCCAAAAATACCCCATTCCAGCTTCTGTCACTACAGATGTCTGGCCCCTTCGCTCTGCAAATTTCTCTGCCTCTCCTCTATGCTACTTCCTAGGTACATGGACTTCTTCCCTGTCCCTTCCAATGCCAGCACTGACTTCCTATTTGAAAAAAGTGCCACCTACTTTGACTCAGAGGTTGTACCACGGCGGGGGGCTGCCCTACTGCCACGAGCCAAGATCATCACTGTGCTCACCAACCCTGCTGACCGGGCCTACTCTTGGTACCAGGTCTGCCTGAAGCTAGGGATACACTGGTGCTTACACAAGGGAGGTAGTGACCGCTAGAGAGGCAGAAAGGAATGAGGGTAGGGAAACTAGTGCCTTGGGGAAAGGTGCCTATGCTGTTTGATCACCAGACCAAGAGTAAGGGCAGAATAATTTTGTCGAATCACCAATCTTCGCTGTTTGTACTCCTTGTCCTTCAGCACCAGCGAGCACATGGAGACCCAGTTGCTCTGAACTATACCTTCTACCAGGTGATTTCAGCCTCCTCCCAGGCCCCTCTGGCACTTCGCTCCCTGCAGAACCGCTGTCTTATCCCTGGCCACTATTCTACCCATCTACAACGCTGGCTGACCTACTACCCCTCTGGACAGGTACAGTCCCCCTTCCCCCCATAACCCTCATTGGGGCTCCCCCTCCCTTCCTCTTCCCTTCAGTAATACAGAGAAAACCGCATCCCTGTCTCTTTAGTTGCTGATCGTGGATGGGCAGGACCTGCGTACCAACCCAGCAGCCTCAATGGAGAGCATCCAGAAGTTCCTGGGTATCACACCCTTTCTGAACTACACACGGACCCTCAGGTGGGAGAGCATGACCCAGGGGAGGAGTACTCTGGGGGAAATGGGGAAGCAGGTTGACTGTGTCTGTCTGGAAGAGACATGGGTTTACACTGTCTAACAAGGAGAGACGTGTCCATGTGGGCTGGCAGGGGTGGTATGCGTTTATGGGGGCTAGATTTCTCTTTTCCTTGACACCTAATAGCCTCTTCCTGATGAGCAGGTTTGATGAGGATAAGGGATTCTGGTGCCAGGGACTTGAAGGTGGCAAGACTCGCTGTCTAGGGAAGAGCAAAGGCCGGAGGTACCCAGATATGGATAGTGAGGTAGGTAAATGCCTCGGGCAGGGTATCCCTCTCAACCTCCAGATTTGATTCTGTGTCCCACTCCTTACCATGTGTGCCCTTATTTTTCTCCTGTCAGTCTCGCCTTTTCCTTACGGATTTTTTCCGGAACCACAATTTGGAGCTGTCAAAGCTGCTGAGCCGGCTTGGACAGCCAGTGCCCTCGTGGCTTCGAGAAGAACTGCAGCATTCCAGTCTAGGCTGATGTCCCAGTCTCTTGTGCCAGCAAAAGCCCCTGCTTCCTTAAGGCGCAAGCCCAGAGCAGGATCCACAAGCGGGATTAGAGTGGCCTGGCCCCTTCCCCTTCTACCTCAGTGGCCCCCAGACCTAGATGGGTGAGAAGGGGAGGGCATCCCTTTCCCATAACTCTGGGGTCTACTAAAGGGGCTTCCCTTGGTACCCTACGTCATGGTACTAGGTGCCTGTGACCCATGGTCTGGGGAGGAGGGGAGGAGTGAGACAGTCCAGGCAGGGTCTAGAGGAACATATTAGTCCAGTGATTTTCCTCTTCACCCCCAGCAGTGTAGTTATCTATCGTCTATGGGAGGGACCCCTTGCTGTGGCCCCTTTAGTCAGGCAGTGGGATCTACCTGTGGCCCGGCCTCCCTAATGTCATTCACATTGAATGGGGATGAGGTCGGACAGTGGCTCATAGAGCTGAGTATGAGCCCTAGCTGTGGGCTATAAATGTCCTTAATAAACATCCTTATTTTTCTGTTTCGTCTGCCTCACTAGGATGGGAAAAACTTAAAACAAGTGTCAGGCTCTCTAACCTTGCTTCAGGGTTCACCTGCAATGGAGGGAAAGAAGGGAGAGGCCCAGGCAAACTAGAGTAAAAAAGGAGTTTATATATTTATAAATGCCAAATAAATACCAGAGGCCACCCAACGCCCCCTCCCAGACAGGGCTGTCTCACCCAACCCTAGGCTTCTAGGGTCTGAGACATCTTGGCCCCAAGCTACAGCCCAAGAGCAGCTGCCAGTCTGGGCTACCGGGGAATTGAGTGGGGATGATCTGTCCAGCCAAGATTCACTCCCCCTGTGTGAGGGGCCCCCATAGCCACAGGCCTGTGTCCCTGTATAGGGCCCTAGAGGAGCCAGACTCAGGGGGAGAAGGTGGTCATCTCGAGTGAGACCCGCTGCCACAGCTCCTTGGTCTGTTTGCTGCGCTTGAGGTTCTGCAGGATGTCGTTGAACTGCATCATGCCCATGGGTGTCAGGCAGAAGGCGCTGCGGGCACTGCGGATCGCATTCACAAAGTCGTCGTAGTCGGCAGGGGTCAGGTGAATCAAGCGGTGGTGGATGTACTGGAGGAGGATGTGTGGGGGATGAGCCACCAAGCACAGAACCAGGCCCCTCACCTCTGCATGCTGGGTGATCTGGTCCGTGACTGCCCAGAAGGTGCTCCACCCTGCTCCATACTTCCTGGGTAGTCACCTGCATGTATGCCTGCTGGCAACGCTGCACCAGTTGGTGGAAGGCCGGGGCACGCAGGTGGTTGTGGGCATGAGCAGGGCTCAGCCGCTGCAGCGTCTCCATGACGATCTCCTGCAGCACAAACGGGCTCAGCACCCCCTTGGCTGCCCCCACACAGAACTGGTGCACGTAGTTCACTCCTGGGGGGCAGGGGGGAGGGGCATGAGACGGGGGTGGCCACCTCTGCCCTAGGGACCCAACTTTTCTCTCTCAGCTCTGGCCTGGCAGAGAGCCGCCCTCCACCCCAGGAGCTGAGGTAACCCCCCGCCCCCCGCGCACGCACACATACCCGACCAAGGCCTCAACTCAGCAAGAGCTAGGAAGGAGGTCTGGGATAGGAAGTTGGGGGGAGCAGGTGAGGGGGGGACAATGGTCCTGGGGAGGGGAGGTGTTACCCAGCTTTGCTGCCAGCCCCAGCAACCATTTGACATCATCAGTGTAGGGGGGGGAGCGGGAGAAGTTGTTGGGGTGATCGTTGTGTGCCCGGCGACCCAGCATCTCCAGTGCCAGCATTCCTGGAGAGAAGGGTAAGCACATCCTCTTCATCCTCTACCTAAACCTGGTGCCTGACCCCACAGTAAACAAATAAAGAGGTATTGGCGGGGCATGGGCACTTAAGAGCCTCTGGCGCAATTGTGGGTAGAAGCACAGAAAGGGACCCTGTCTCACCAACACGGTAGGCAGCGTGCAGGTGATGTAAGCTGTGTGGATTGACAGGTTGGCTGTGCGTCTCCTCCTCGGGTGGTGGAAAAACCCCGCTCACCAGAGGGCTGGGCTGTGTGGTCAGGGCAGGCAGCGAGGCACCCTGGATGGCTGGAAACGTGGAAGCTGGATGGACACTGCTCACTGAGGGTGGGATGAAAGCCATGTGAGGAACTCAGAGCCCAAAGAGGGGCAGAGAAGATTGCCTCCCACCTCCCCTGCCTCATTTACCTCCCCTCCATTCACCTGCTCCCTGTCCCCACAACTCACAGGCCACACTGGTGGGCAGTGGGAGCCCTGGCTCTGTGTGGTAGGGATGTACTGTGATGGGTGCCATGGAAGGGACGGGGAAAGACACAGCAGTGGCAGCAAGTGAGGGGGGAGTCACTGAGTAAGGGTACTGAGCCCCCAGGAATGCAGGATGCACACCCTAGAGGAAGGGAGAGGAAGAGAAGGAAGATACCAAGTTATACTAAGATGTGGCTCTCCCCCTTCGTCCCACAACTGGGTCTCTCTACACTTCTTAGTTGGGCTGGATCCCCCAGACTCCTACCACCCCACCAGGACTCTTGGACTGTACTATTTTACCCAGAGTGCCTACTCCAGCCCCCCATGAACTCCCAATGTTCTCCCACATGCCCCACCCCCAGGAGAACACTGGTCTCACCTGTGGGTATGCAGAGCTGGGCACAGGGAAGACGGCAGGCCGGGGCATGTGAGGCATGGGGTGGGCCGGGTGAGCTGGGTGGGTGAGGTATTGAGGGCTGCAGGGCAGGTGGGGCTGTAGAGCAGTGTAGGGGTGCAGGCCAGGGGAGTGACCATGCCCCAGTCCTGGACCTGGATATAAACTGGACCCCACCGAGATGACTGGCACCACTGTGGCTGCTGCTGTCACTGCTGCCGCTGCCACTGTAACCGGCTCAGTCCCTGGGCCCCCCCTGCCCTCAGGCAGCCCCCGCCCAGCCTCCCCAGCTGCCCTGATCCCACTGGCACTACAGCTTGTAGCCCCTTCACGGGCTGTGGATGAGCCACCTGCTGTTTGCTCATATAGCCAGAACCACTGGTGAGCAACCTCAAACAACACTTCGGGGTACACGCCCCCACCCTTAGCCGCCTCTTCCACTGCCATGCAGGCCTTCTCCAACATCAGGTTATCCTGGAAGAGGGGCACAGAGGGTTAGAGGGAAGGGCTTTACCTAATAGACCTCAGGGACACTTGTAGATGACATTCTAATGTCTCCCTCAGAGTTAGTTGGTTCCCCAGGAGGCATCAAAGGTCAGGGCCAATGCTCAGAGCCAGTGGTATAGCAGTGAGTGCTTTGTAAAGATACTGGACAGGTACTTGCTGACTACCAGGAATCAAGATCCAGGTCATAGTCCCAGTTCCAAACTAATTTAACCACCCCCTCCCATCCAAGTCTCACATCTCCGGAGGCCTTCCCTAAGTATCCCACCCTGGGTGATTATTCCTAATCTATGGGCCTCTACTTCCTTATCTGTAAAACAGGAATAATCCTAACCTCAGAGTTGTAAGGAGAAAGGAAATGATGAATGTGAGAGCACCTTAATACGTAAAATGTCACCATCAGAAGACACACTGGATAGTTTGTAAATTCCAGAATATGAGAATCAAGAGTGGAGCCCTCAACTTTCCAATGTCCAACCTCCCCTCCTCAGATGCCCCAAAGCATGTCCCCAGATTGCCTGTAGAAATACCTGCTCCTTGCACTGTACCAGGGCCCGCTGGATCTCATTGGGGTTCAACGCATGGGCATGAGGCAGGCAGCTTAGGGCTAGCTCTGCTGCTGCCCTCACCATATTGGAGTCTCGTGCCCGTGATGCCCTGTCAGCCAGGGATGCAACCTCAGGGGGTGTCAGGTGCCCATCCCAGCATTCTACCAGGATAGTCAGGGCTGCGCTGCCAATCTCCATTGCCTGGCCTTCAGGGAGAGGAGAGAAGACCAGAGTGGGTTTAGCATGGGCACCACAGGAGAGAATGATCTATCGGATCACCAACTCCACAAAGATAAGCCTCCTATTTTCACCAATTAATCCCCCTCCCATACCCAAATCAGGACACTGGATTTACCTGTAATCCAGGAAACGTGGGAAGAATAGGTACGTGAGAGCCAGTTGGGAGAAACAAAGTTGTGCAGGCCAAGGGCATAAAGCCCGATCTCGAAGGCGCAAAGGTGCAAGTTGCGGTGAGGACCCTGGTGGCCCCCTGAGGAAGATGGATGTGTGAAAATGGAAGTGCTGCTGTTGCCCCCTGCCTTGATCAGCACCGTCTTCGCCAGTTCGAAGTAGAAGTGTGCAGCTGCTTCTGACGGCTGATTGGGTACATGAGGGGCATGACTCTCGGGGCGGCGGCCCTTGTACCTGAAGGGGCAATGGGGTAGGGACGGGGGTTGGGGTTTTTCTGAAATAGGTGTCTGTCTGGGTAGATTAGGAAGGGCCAGGGTAGATGAGGACATTAGAGGGATAATGGTTGGGTTATACTAGGGATGTGGCTCTGAGGATAGGCCAGATCAGAGACGAGTATTTCTTCTCACTGACCTGCCAACTTCCACTGTCTTGGCCCGGGCCCCTCCACTGGCACTGGCCCGGCGACTTCCACTGGAGGACGAGGAGCCCAGAGAGTCCGAGGAAGAGCTGCTAATGCTGTCACTGTCCTGTCCTCGACCCCAGGAGGTGGGGGCCCAGCCCCCTCGAAGTGGCCTCCGACTTAGGGTAGGAGAGCTATCCGATGTCGTTTCAGGGGCACTGCTGTCAATGCTGGCCATGCCTGACCCCCCCAAAACAAGGCAGTCCCAGAAGTAAGGAGAACTGCCAGACTCCGGCCTTCAGGAACAGCCTTCCCTCCGTGCCATCCCAGCAGCTATCATACCTGTGTGCTTCTTCTTGGGCCGCCCTGGGGAGCCCCAGCCCCGTCCATTGTAGCCTCCGCGACTGCCAAGCGCCAGGCGGCTTGGAACCTTCCCCTCTGGCCTTGGGGCCAAAGCTGCCTCAGATGGGAGACCCTCACAGGGGGAATGTGGTGAACTCTCTAGGTAAAGAAAATAGGACACTGGGATGAGCCCAGGAAAGGGGACCCCAACATGACTCCATACCATTCATCCCCCTGCCCAGTGCCCCCACCTCACCAGGCACATTCTTCTCTGTGAAGCCCTCAGTGGGGCCTGGCCCAGCCCCTGCCACACTCCCTGGCTGAGCAGGCCCCATAGAGCCTGAGGTCAGTGGCTGCAGAGTCCCTGGGGCAGATGGGCCCCCGTGCTTTGAAGGAGACCTCTGGCTAGCTGTGGCTGGGCGGCTAGATGAGTAGAACGAACTCAGCGTCTGTGGCTTGTGGGTCTGGCTCTCTCGGTCCAAGAGTTTGTCTAAAATCTGTAGGACAGAGAAGCAGTGACAGGATGCACCTTTATCTCTTGAATTTCCATGACCTTCCTTTCTCCTTGAAATATCCTCATGCTGGATGACCTGAGTGGTGCAAACAGTTAATGTGCTCGGCTGTTAACCAAAAGGTTGGAGGTTCGAGTACACCCAGAGGTGCCTTGGAAGAAAGGCCTGGTGATCTACTTCTGAAAAATCAGCCATTGAAAACCGTATGTGGGCCACATAAACCAGAGACTTCATCAGCCTAAGACCAGAAGAGCTAGATGGTGCCTGGCTACCACCAATGACCACCCTGACAGGGAACACAACAGAGAATCCCTGATGGAGCAGGAGAAAAGTGGGGTGCAGAACTCAAATTCTAGTAAAAAGACCAGACTTAATGGTTTGATTGAGACTGGAGGGACCCTGAAAGACATGGCCCCTGGACTCTCTGTTAGCCCAAAACTAAAACCAACTCTTCAGACAAAGATTAGACTGGACTATGGGACATAAAATGATACTCGTGAAGAGTGTGCTTCTTAGCTCAAGTGAGACTAAATGGGCAGCTCCTGTCCAGAGGCGAGATGAGAAGGCAGAGAGGATCAGAAGCTGATCGATTGGACACGGGAAATCTGGGGTGGAAGGGAGGAGTATGTTGTCACAGTATAGGGAGAGCAACTAGGGTCACATAACAACATATATATAAATTTTTGTATGAGAGACTAACTTGAATCGTAAACTTTACTTAAAGCACAACAATAAAGAAAAAGAAAAAACCCTATGTAGCACAATTCTACTCTGACACATATGGGGTACTATAAATCAGAGTTGATTTGATGACAACTGGTAGCCTGGTATAGGATAACTTACTAGAAGACAGGTGCTGGTTTACATATCTTGGTATCTTCCATAACACTCATCACAGAGCTGAATAGGTGGTTACTCAATAAATACGGAAATGAATGAATGACTATGTCCTCTGTTTCTCCTCTTCCACCTCACGCCCAAGCACTCCTTTAAGAATCACTGGTTTCTCTTGTTCTTTATGAGATGTCCCAAGATTCCTCACTTAACTCCTATGAGCAGAATAGCATTTTTCTCACTGTACTGGCAACTCCCTGAGAAAGGTGGTAAAATTGGTCTCTCTGCCTGTCAAAAGCCCAGTACCTTAGTCCCTTACCTTCTTGAGCTTGGCCTGGTCATCCTTATAAGTGATCATTAGTGCCAATGCCAGGTCACCCTTCTCCCGACGTGTGCCCTCACACAGGAGGGGATGCTCTGCCTCACTCACTGTTGTCTTCATGCCTGTGAGAAGGAGGGGGCCTCATGGGGACAGAGAACGACCAGGATAGCAAGGAGCACTGGTGGCTCAGTGGTTAAAGTGATCAACTGCTAACCGAAAGGTCTGCAGTTCAAAACCACCAGTGGCTCCACAGGAGAAAGATGTGGCAGTCTGCTTCCATAGAGATTTACAGCCTTGGAAACCCTATGGGGTCACCGTGAGGTGGAATCAACTCGACGGCAGTGGGTTTTTTTTTTTTTTTTTTTGCCAGGACAGCAAAGGCCACAGACCAGGGCAGCAAAGGCAACAGACCAGGGCTCACCAGCCGTCAGCGTGTGAGATAAAGGATTGTTCTCTTGGTCCAATCCACATCACTTACGGAAGGTCCTCACTGCCTACTACATCCAGCCTAAGCACTGGTCTGCTTTTCAAGGCCACCTTATGGGTCTGGCCCACTCTACCTACCCAGCATGCACCCATCACTTTTAGGGAGGTTGGGTGCCTCACTCTCATGATTGCTGCTGTGTCTTTCTTCACGGTGTTCCCCGAGCTAGAACTTACTGACCTTTTAACCCACATTCCAAATTCTACCACCTCCCTGAGGACTTTCTCTACATCTTTGTTTTGCTACCCTTACAACACCTAACACCCACAGCACACAATTTTGCCCTGAATTCTTGACTGTCTCACAGGCACTATTTGGCTCATACACATTATCCTGGCTTTCCCATTACCATCTGAGCCCTCAGGAACAGGGCCCGTGTCTCGTACCCATCAAGGCCTGAGCCAGGCTTAGCTCATGGGTGTTTTCAAGACACTAACAGACTCACCCAAGGCAGCAACTGCTGCTTCAAATCCCAGCTCCTCGTCACCAGGCATCTCATTGTTCCAGTTGCAACTTGGGGGTCGGGAACCCGTGGGAGAAACCACTGGATGAAAGATAGGGTGAGACAAACAGAAATGTCATGGGAAAGAATGAAAGGGAAACCAAGACCTACATCATCCCAGACCTACCCATGAAGCTACCTGATGAGTCTTAAAGGTGATTCACAGCCTTGAGGCTCTTGGTTTTTCCTTAAAGAAAGCCACCCCTACCCCAGTTCCCCACTGGCTATAGAGCCTAGAACCATACCTGGAGCACAGAGCACATCAAAGATGAAACTGGCCAACATGAGGGGCAACACAGGCCGATAATCACAGAGTGTCCCCTCCCGGAGCTCCTCTGCCCGGCACCGCATGGTGCTCATCTCACTTGGCCCCAGAGGGATCTTCTTGAGCAGGGCAGCCACCTCAGACTCCTGGTATGCCAACTTCACCTGAGGTTACAGGAAGGAGCTCAGACCTCCAATACTTCAGTGGAGATCAAGGATCTGAGGAGACTGAGATGCAAGGCTCAGACAGAACCTCTGACCTCCAAGGCCTTGGTAGAAGCTGGGGGTCGCTGTAGCTCCAAGGCAAACATGCCAACTCGGAAAGCCAGGTTGTGGTGTTCTGGGCGCTCACTTAGCACTGTCAATAGGAAGGCTGCCTTGGTTAGGGTGTTGGTAGCCATCCAGGTCTGACGGCTCGTGGATACCTTGTTCTTCTTGCCCTAGAGAGGGAAGCACAGGAAGGCAGGCAGATGTGTCTGACTCACCTTGATAGAAGTAGGAGGCGGCTCTCACTTGGGATGGGGCATGGGAGAGGGTCAGGGTAAGTGGGAATGGGGAGGGTAGGGGAAGGGAGTCTCTCTCACCTTGGCAGGGGGCGGCTCTACCTTGAGGTCGGGTGGGTTGGCTAGCAGGTCCTGGGCAAGCTCCACGGTGAGGCGGGAGGCCTCACTGCTGTAGCCATGCGCATGCAGGGCCTCAGCACAAGCAAATAATACCTGGAGAGAGGACATGGGCACCAGACAGACTGAAGCCCCACTGCCAGGGGCAGGACCACACACTCACTCACTCAGAAAACCTTCCTTGAGCACTTGCTATATACTGGCCCTGTGCTGGTCCTGAGTGTACACTGGATCTCACAGTCTGGTTAGAGACACATAAACACACAAGACAGTGTGATGCCAGCTACCGCTGGGAAAAGCGAGGAGGAGAGCAGGTAGGTAGGATACCTCATTAGATGGGTATCCTACCCAATGAGGTGGTGCAGAAAGGCAGTACCAGGGAAGGCGTCCTGGAGGAAGAAATCTCTAGGCTCTCTGTGACCTGAAGAAGGAGCAAGAGCTAACGAGGCAAGGTGAAGGAAGGGCACTCAAGGCAGAAAGGCCAGTTTGTGCAAAAGTAAGGATGCAAGAGAGACCATGGCAAGCTTCAGGAGTGGTTCAGCTGACTGGAGTATAAAGGACAGAGTAGCTAGATGAGGCTGGAGAAGCAGGCAAAGGCCACAACAAGTGGAGCCTCACAGGTCATGCCAAGGACCTTCCCTTTTATCCTAAGGGCAATGGGACACCACTGAAGAGTTTTAAGCAGGACAGTAACACAAAAACATTTCAGAAAAATCAATATGGAAGCAGTAAAGAAAATAAGACTGCAGGCAGGGAGGCCAGTTAGCCTGCTACAGGATTTTAACAGTCATGCAAATATCCTGACACTCCCAACTAGAGGCAGATGACCCCTCCCAGCTGTGGCTAAGGAGCACCCGGCCCTCTCTATCTCAGCTCCCTCAGAGTCCCCTCACCTCCATTCGGCTCTCCTGTTCCAGTGGCTTCAGCCCAGCAAACAGGTCATGCTCCTCCCCAGCCCCGCCCTCGGCCTTCTCCTCCTCGCCCCCAGCCCCGTCCTGGGCATTCAGATAATATGCCTGGTAGTCGTCCTCCAACTCCTCTCCAACTGCAGGGGCTGCCCCTTTAGTCTTTGGGAGACCGCTGCCGCTCTCATCAGTGGAAGGGAGGTCGTCCCTGGTGGAGACCTCCCTGGGCAGTAGGCTAGGGGGGCCGGTAGAAGCTATGGGAGGCTCAGGCCCTTCTGAGAAGTACACGCCACCGTCGTCTTCATAGGTATCTGGAGGGTCAGGAAGGAAGGTGGAAGGGCCTCGGGGGCCAGCAGGGGGAGGACAAGGTGGAGGGCTCTCAGGAAATCCACCAAAGGTGCTGGCCTCAGCACCCAGGGCCAGGCTGCTGTCATCCAGGCTCATCTCCGCCAGATCCAGCTCCAAGGAGCTGTCTTCACTGCTCAGCCGTCGCTTGCTCCCGCTGCCGCCTGCTGAGCCCTTGCCCCCACTGCCAGTCCCACCCAGTGCCTTGGCTTTGCCCCCACCAGGACCCATCTTATGCAGGGCCTTGTCTCCCCCCTCGGCTGAGAGGCGGCGGGGACCCCGCTGTGCTGAGGGGACCCCCTCACCCAATCCCTTCCGCTTGGCCCCAGGCTCCTTGGGCCGCACAGCTGGCTCAGCAGGAAGAGGTCGGGGCCGGTCCCGGGCTTCCTCCAGGCCCCCGGAGCGGGAGACACCTGGCCGTGGGGGCAGGGCCCGGGCCCAGCACAGTGCCAGCTTCCGGTCAGTACCACTGTAGGTGACACCGGGAAGCGGGTAGGCCTCTTCCCAGTTAAAGTAGCAGGCCTCCACTGCAGGACGGAAGCCTGGGAAGAGCCGCTCCAGTGTCTTCTTGTGCTGCCCCCGCTTCACATTCTCAATCACCTTTAGTTGCCATTGCCGCAGCTGCGCACACAGTTCCCGGCGGCTGTGGGAACAAGGAGTAGGAGGCTGCTGGGGGGGTACACTCTGTACTGGGAAGGAAAAGGACGCAAGGAAGCACTTCTTGGGCCAGCCCCACAGACATCACTCCAAAACTCAGGAATTTTGGAGAGTAGGTGCTATTTAGGGGAGGGAAGGAAAAAAGCCTTTCAGGAAGAGGACTCATAAACCACGGATAATCCTAGCGCTCAGCACTTCCCATTTCCCTGGTGGCACAGTGGTTAAGAACTATGGCTGCTAACCAAGAGGCTGGCAGTTTGAATCCACCAGCCACTGCTTAGAAACCCTATGGAGCATTTCAACTCTGTCCTACAGGGTCACTATGAGTTGGAATCAACTCAACAGCAATAGGTTTGGTTTTTTAGCTTTGTATGTGCACCAGAAGGTGAGGCCTTGGTTTGTCCTGGGCTGGCCCGGTCTCAGTGCTGTGGTGAGCCTGGGGAGGAGACTCACCGCTGGGGGCTGAGTGCAGGGTCCAGCACAGCCAGCCTCCACAGTGTGACCATCTCATCACACATGCTGGCACATGCATGGGCCGCCACCTCTGACTGCCCATTGCTACGGCCTGTGTGCCCACTGGCACTGCTGTGTGAAGCTGAGGTGCGCACGCTGTACCACCAACCTGTTATCTGGAAACAAAGAGAGCTGTGAGATGCACCTAACAGCACTGGGAAAGAGAGAGCAGCCCTCACCAGTATCCCTGTCGGAAAGAGGGGAATGAGGTTAAGGGAGGGAGGGAATGAGACACCACAGGGCTCCCCAACTCTGGGGGATTACCTGTTCGTAGGTGAGGCATTGGTCAGTGAGGATTTCCAACAAGGGGGCAGCATTGCTGTCCCTCCGCTTGAACATCTCCCGCACAATGCTAAGCAGGTTCCAGACGCCCTCTGGCTCCCGGCCCCTCAAAGGGCGCAGCAGGCATGCCCATTCAGCAGCAGCTGGAGGCTCCGTGGAAGACAGATACATGGAGTTCACGTCACTATAGAAGTAGTAGAGTAGAAAAGGATGCCCCTGAGATGTCCTTGATAAAACAGGTGAAAGTGAAACACAAGGGCTTTAACAAAAAGGGGGTCCTGACCCAAAAAACAGAGTCTGGGGAAGAAAGAATGACCATGAAAACAATTGTTCATCTCTCTCTGCATCTGTCTCCTGATCTCTCAAAGGATCTGTAACCGTACACCATTATCCTCATGCACTGACACGTGAGTGAACATCTTCTGTGTGGCAGGCACTGTGCCAGTGCAGGGAATAAAAGGTGAGAGACACAGGCATTAACAGAACAAAGGATCTGTCAACAGCCTGAGGGATGCTCCCCTTCCACCACAGACGGAGGGATGAGGAGATCCAATTTACCTGAAGACCACAGGGGAGGGACCACAGAACTTGTGCAGTGTCTTCTTGATGTTGTCAGTGAGTGTCGACTCATCTAAATACCAAGTACTCTGGTCCGAGGCCGAGGGCCCTGCTGTGGGGTCTAGGGGTGACAGGCAGTCAGTCACCTAGAGATAGGGGCCTGGATTTGCTTGACGATATAAGCCTGTATTAAGTGTAGCTCTGCACTAGCAGTTTTCTTTCTTCCTACTGCCCCTCTTCCCCACCATACTCACCCGGGGCTCCACAAACTGTATTGATGGCTGTTGACTGGGAGGAGAGGAGTTCATCCAGGAGACGCTGTGCTGTGGGAAGGATCTGAGGAGGGGAAGGAACAAAGGCAGAGAGAACAAGGCATATAGATGAACCCAAGGAAGACTGGGCCTAATAGGAAGGCTGATACACAGACCTGGAGCTTCTGGGGGTAGGTGTGCCAGCCTCACTCACCTGCTGAGGGAGCTCACTGATGAGGTACTGAGCAAACTTCTGCAGCTGGTCCCTCTGTAGCCGAGACAGGGACTCGGAGACAGGGGCACGCAGGCAGACTGCAGAAGCCTGAAGGCAGACACAGACAGAAAGGAAGCAACCTGAGAAAAGGTGAGCTGGAGCTAGGAACAGAAGGGCAGCATAGGGGAGGTGATGGGGCTCATACTGGCCAGGCATGCAGCAGAGAACAGGGGATGGGGTGTGGGATAGGGCTGAGATAAACTGCAAGACCCTCACGTTGTGGATACGGAAGAGACAGAGTGCCACGACGTGGGTGCACCATTTGGCTCCAGCCCCACAGGTGCAGCTGCAGGAAGTGACCCGGCAGCGGTCGAACATCACTGCCACGTTGTAGGCCCCCTTGGGGGGGACCATCTGAGGAGGCACCACTGTAGCACTCAGGTGGAACCCTGGGGAGAAACATGGGTGAGGTAAGGGAGAGCTGCCAAGACATAGGTCTGCCCTTGACCCTGGCCCTGCAGTTACTCAGACAACACATGGCTGGAAAGAGATACAAACAACCTACTCCAGCTTCTTGCAATGGTTCCTTAATTGAGGACACAGGGAATGAGAGGAGCAGGGGGTGCCCTCAGAACATGATGGGACCCTCACCTATCTGCAGTGGGTCCTTCACAGCCCTCATGCGGAAAAGCTGATCTCCTCGCTGGAACTCATCTGCACTGCCATTGGCCAGGCACGAATAGAGACTGAGGGTGAAGAAGAGGACATAGCCACAACTCAGCCAATAACCTTTCAACAGACCCCATCAGAGACCACAATGCCCTGAGCTCTCTCCCAAGTGTAACTTGCTCTTTGGGAAAATCCCTGGAACCCCCACCTCCCCCTTGTCTTCCTCTCACCACACTCCCAAATACAGTATCCCTTTGTTCTGGGGGAAGCCCAGCACAGTGTGAATACTGGGACCCCACTCCCCACCATCGGTCCTTTAGTTCCACCCTCTCCATCTCACCGAATATCCTCTTCATTCTCAGGAAAGCTCCAAAAAGCAATTCGGAGCTGTAGCTGCTCAGGCACTGGGGGGTAAACCTTCTCTACCACTTCAAATGGGATGTGAAATGCCACCTGTTTTGCTGACAGCTCTACCAGTGGGATCACCAGTCCATCTTTGGAAACAAAAGTTGGGGTGGGGGGAAAGAGAAGGGAAAATGAATAGGTGACACGATTACTTGGCATCAGTGCCAGTGCCACATCCTGGACCTCACCTTCACTATGCAAAAAACAGACCTGGATGAAAAACCAAGGTACCCTCCTGCAAGTATACACTAACCCTAAAGACTCCACCTAGGGAAGGAAGGGGAGCTGGACAATCCCCGGCCCACAGCCTACTGCCTAAGGTCTACAAAAGAAGACACCAGGGATATCCCAGGAAACTCCTGGCCAGCAAATGTGTTCCAGGACTCAAGCGACCCCTCTCAAATGGCTTGGCATCTACTTTCCCATGTACCACGGACAGTTTAGATTCATATCACATTGTTAATGTCCCTCCTCTGGCATCCTTTTCTCTAGATGACTCTAAGCTACTACCATCTAAGGAGGGAAGATGGACAAAGCCCAGAAGAGTTAAGAGAAGGATCTCCAGAAGCAAGAGAGCTGCACTGCCTTTGGTACACCTGAACCCTGACTTCCCACAATGGAAGCCCTAGTGGGGAGATGGGTTATCCCAGGGGAACCTAGCTGCTGCTGCTAGAATCTCGAGTTGGATGGAATTACCACTCAAGAAGGTTCTCCACACTGTTTTAAAAAAAAAGCAATGACAACAGAATAGACTGCACATGTCACCAAATTTCCAGTCAGATTAGAAGACAGATTAGAACATCATGAAGCTAAATGGAACCTTTAAAACAAACAAACCTTGTTTTACAAATAAGCAATAGCTGAGGGTGGGCCAGGGGAAAGAAAAAATGACATACTTTCCCAAACTGTAGCCTGTCCAGGTAGGTGCCAGTTCATTGAAAATCTTAGCGTGAGGCAGCGCTAAGCCCCAAGGCTACCCACACATGCAAATATAAGAAAATGCAAGGAAGCCATAAGAAGACCCATAGTGAAACTGCTAATAATCTCTGTGTGTGCGCACGTGTGTGTGTACACACAGGGCACGTGCTACATTTCTAACTAAAGTTGAATAGTATGAATACTACCACTCCTAAAAAGTGACACCTGTAAATTTCTCTCTGTCCTAAAGGGGCTCCAGAAACCCCTGCAGTTTGGAAAATAGGATTCTTGCAATGGCCCAAGTATCACAAGAATCACACAAATCTGACCCCTCAACTGCTGAAAGAAGGAAGCTGAAGAAATCCAACCTCCATTGAGGCCCAAGACAAAACCTGTGCCATGAGGAAGGCAGGGAATGGAGGTGGCGAGTCCTGAGCTTAAGAAGCTTCTCTTAAGCATCACTCTCCCCTTCATCCTCTCCAATAAGAGCAAAATTCTCCATAGCGCTAAATCAGTTTATTCACTGAAAGACCCAAGGATGAAAGAAACTCACAGCGAAAATCAAGAAAAGTATTTCATAAGGAGATCCCAGAGACGATTACCCTCGCTCTTCCCCAGGCCCCACATGGTGAAAATCTAAGGCTCCAAAATCCAGTGGTCCCAGCCTTGGATTCTGGCAAATGGTCACTATGAGCAGGAGAGAAGCCTCTGATCTAAACCTACGTACTACAGAATCTCCTCTCACAGGCTTGTTCGCCACCACTTTGTCTGGATAAGATCCCTTCTTGGTGCGGCTGGGATCAGAGATAATCACCCTGAAGCAAGAACCTCCCAATGCACTTTGCAATGGGGTGACACCTCAGTGTGGTCACTTTTTCAGTACTTCCGACGACAATCTGCCCCCTACCCACATTGTCTTTTCCTCTACTTTTTGGCTTGCCTCAGGCTGAACTCGGTAAGTATTCCCAAATCAGACAGAGGAGTCTTAGCCCTTACCCCAGCTCTAAGGCAAAGGAACAATCAAAAATCTACTTTCCGTTGCTAATCTTCCCTGCCGTTCCCCTAACATATTCACGTAAATACACAGACACGCGCCCCGCGCGCTGGCGGGGAGAAGACTGAAGCGAAGGAGTCTGTCCAGGCCCCCAGAATGCCTTGCCTGACGCCAGCCCACCCAGGAAGGCCGGAAAAGCGAGTCCTGAAGTCCGTTCTAAGCTTGGGACAGCTCCTGACTCGGGACAGCTCCCTGTCCGGAACATCTCCTGAGCAAGGCCCGAGGAGGGCCTGCCATACGCCCGAGCACTCCCACCCCCACCGTCACCTCGCATTCTGGTACCGCCACTGCCACCTCCGCCACCGCCGCCAGTGGGGGAATTGGGCCCCGCGGACTGTTTGCGCCATCCCCGCCAGTTCTGGCAGAGGCTCTCGGCCTCGGAGATGAAGGAACAGAGTGAATCCTCCTCAAAGCGGTCCGAATCCTCGAATGAGAAGCGCTCTCCGTCCTCCCACTCCGCGAACATCAGCTCCATGGGGCCCGCACCCCCTGGAGCCGGGTCTCCCCCCGCGGATCCGGGGCCTGGGCCGCCGGCCGGGGACTGAGGGGAGGCCCGGGGCCTGAGGGGCGAGCCGGGGCTGGGGGTGGCCGGGGCGCTCAGGGCGGCCGTGCCGGGCAAGGATCTCAGGCCTGGGAGAGATACGGGACTGGGCCTCGCCCAACAGTGAGGTACGAACAGGGATCGTGGCCAGTCTCCGAGACTCCGGGCCCGGACGAAGCGCTAGGTGGCCGGGGCCCCTCAGCCGCTGCGGCACCGCCTCCCCCATCAGCTGATCTGAACTTCCGGCCGCGCCAGCCTTCACCACTTCCGTCGTCGCGCGCTTCGTGGTCGGACCTAGTACGGGCGGATGTAGGGGACATGTTTGTTTAATTGCTGCATTTCCTGCTTTCTTTCCCCTCGAGCCCACCCTCGCATACCATAAGAAGAAGCCAGCCCCACAAAGGTAAACGAAAGAACTACAGATCCCAGCAATAACTCGGCGTCCATGTTCCCAAGGAATAAGCAGCCGCCATGCTTGCTGGGAATTGTAGGCTGTCAAGAGACAACACTGGAACCGTTGGATGCAGTTATTGTCCTAACTCCCGATAGGTCTCGGGGCTGCATCATCTTCTGGGAGTTGTAGTTTAGAAAGCCTGCATTCCAGAAGACCTTTCTGTAGGATCTAATTGGCAAAGCAACAGAAAAAGGAGGCATTTGGTTTCAGAAAATGGTTGTACTGTTTGTCAGTGAGGGCTTTGAGTCTTTTGGCAGTCTGATGAAGCCCCTGGGCCCCCTTCTCAGATTGATATTATAAATGCACAAAATAAAATACAAGAATTACAAAGGAAATAATTATGTTGCAATGGTTATCAAAATATTAATAGATGTATAGCACAGTAGTACTTCTTTATTCACATATTAAATAACGAGATCTAGCAGCAAGTGTAATAACTATCATAATTTTGAAGCTAGTGATAAATATGTTTTGAGATAGTTGCAGCCAACTGTAATATAAAAATACTGTGATTTCATGTAGGTATTGCTAATACGACTGGTTTGTTTCCCACAACCTATTTGCAATGCTAAATTTCAGTTGAGATTAGATACAATTTTCTTCCTATCCAAGTTCATGGACTTCTTACTGTAAGTCTGTTGACCCCAGATTAAGAACTCCTAAGTCATGGGGGAGGAACAACTCAGAAAAGGAGGGTGAGAATGGTTGCACAACTCGAAGAATGTAATCAGTGTCACTGAATTGTACATGTAGAAAATGTTGAGTTGGTGTATGTTTTGCTGTGTATATTCTCAACAACAACAAAAATATAATTTTTTAAAAAAGAACTCCTTAGTCTAAAGTGCCTGAGCACCAAGCTTCTTCCTGTAGCTAAAAGGTTCAGCTTACAGAGCTAGACAGTTGCCCAGTGCTCTACTCATGAGATATGAGGACTGTAAGAAGAGGTAGCTGTGGGGAGTTAAGGAGGCAAGAACCCTTCTTTAATCTTTATCCCACTGGAGCATTAAAAACCCCTCATCCCTTTGTGCCATGTTTCATGCTGTAAAGTACACAGAAGAGGTTAATTCAAATATGCCTGAAAGGGCAGAGTGTACATAAAATGCTATATAATAATTCCTAATATGAAAAAACAAAAACAAAACCTGTTGCTGTGGAGGGAGTAAATTCTGACTCATGGCAATCCTATGTGCTGGCGGGTGAGGGGAAGGTCACAAAGGTCACAAATGCCTTCAGTGACCAGGAGGATAACTTAAGTGAGAGAACTGGACTAGGTGATACCCACAGAAGATAATCACCAACTTAGTCTCAGTTTCATCATTTGGAAGAGTACAGGGAATGGCAAGGTGACTGGAGAATGGGGACAAATGATAATCAACTCTACCTGATTGTTGCCATGTAGAAATAAGAAATCGGGGTTGCCAGATCTTTTGTTTTAAGAAAAGCTAAAAAGTGGATTTTTTATACAACATTTTATTTCTGAATGTGATCAACTAATTTAAAAATGCAGTATTTTAACTGTGTGGGCTAAATAAAACACATCTGCAGACCCTTGAGGTCACCAGTTTGTGAACTTCTGATTATTCAGGGAGCATCTTGCAGGGGGTTTGCACAAAACAAGCAGTCACTAAATAGTTACAGATAATGGTGAAAAACTTTGATATAGGCAGACTTCAACATCCCTAGTGCGTCCAAAGACAAGGGCACTAACAGGTGTAGAGGACTTCAAATGCAGGAAAAGACAAAACAAAAGTTTTTGTTCTACTTCTGTGGCAAATCAGAAAGCAAAGAACTTGCAGGGTCTATCTAGGGGAAGATGTAGGGTTAAGGTTTGGAGGGGGTATCCAAACAACAACAAAAGACCAAGTTCTCTTCAGAGGATTTTATTTCAAGATAAAGCATAATGACCAACAGACCATGATTCCAAAGCGTGAAAAAAAAGTGTTTTGCCTAGTACTACCCTTCACAGAGGGTATGCAGTGCAAACGTCTCTAAAATGCCTCCACGTAGTTCTCAGAAACTATAGTCCAGTCATTGAAAATGCGTCTCCATTTTCAGCTGACATGAGGTTTGTTAGGAAACCTCTGTAACAATTGATTCAGTTTCTTGGGAGGTAAACTCCCAGACTCTCCCAGGGTGTCCTGGATAGATCTCATCTTGCGGGCTGCCTGAAAACACAGAACAAAAACAAGAATGAAAGTCTGCCCTGATACAGGCCCATGGTCGGCACAATGCCTGAAAGCATACAAAGATATTAACTAGTCTCAAGAGATCTGTGTCACCTTCAGTGTCCTTTCAACAAAAGGGACTTGGGAGCTACAAAAGACTGTTCTGAAGCTACTATGCCGGGTAGCAATTAAGTCTAGGCTGGAAACTAAACAACCTGCCCTCAGATAGCTTCACTATCTTTAGTTCTATTTCAGACAATTTAAATTTTACACGGTGTTTTTCCCATTCATTACTTCACTTGACACAAAATTCTATGAGTATTATCATTAACCTCATTTTACATCTGGTAAAATTAAAGCTCAAAGCAGTGAAATAAATTGCTCAAGATCACACAGCCTTCAAAACCGTGGGTGAAAAAGCTCCCAAAACTTTCCTCGCCCTTTTAGGATGAGAGGGTCTTTCCTATCACCTAAGAAAGGGCAAGGAAAACAATTACTTGTATCTCCCCTTTCTCCTCCCGAGAAAGCAATCCCAGGAGGCTTCTGTCACCTCAGCCATCGAAGCACAATCGAAGAAATCCTGGATCTCTTTTCTGCACGCTTCGTCGCGGAATTCATTCTGCTTCCAGCAAGCCATCATCACTGACATTTCTGTGATACAGGTCGCCTCTGGTGGGGCAGAATGGGGGGACCCTCAGACACAAGGAGACCCTTACCTTCTCGCCTTCCCAGTCGACCGCCCCCGTCCCCTCCGCTCCGCGGCCTCCTCAGCTCTGACTACTCACCGCCCTTCTCCCGGCGCCGCTCCCCGACGCGGTTAGCTAGGATGAGGGGCTTGTTGGGCTTCAGTATAGGCTTCCGCGGGTTCCCCAGCCGCGCCAGGCGGCCCCGCAGGCTGGGCGTCGCCATTGCACACCCAGCTCCCGGCAGCCTCTGCGGTGCCGTGCGTGACCCCGCGTGACCCCTACGCCGGCAGGAACCTCTCTCGCATTGTTTGGTAGTGGCTGCTGCGAAGATGGGTCGGGACACCGGCTGGTCCAGACCGGTGTGCAGGTTAGGAGGAGGAGAATCTTTGTCGGCCGAGGCCACTCTTTTCTGGGCTCGGGACCCTGAAGCCTGGGGGCAGTATTGGGTCAGGGACACCCAGGAAAGAACCCCGATAAATGGACATTGTTTCTGGTGGTAGCTGGCTCGACTAGAGGGTGACTGACGTAGGGAAGGGGAGAGAGGATGGAAGGGAATCAAAATACGAGACTTCAAGATATTAGCTGGAGAATTTGTTTTAATAAACTTAGAAGAACTGTTGTTTTTGACTACCTTTAGAGCCACTCGGAAATCGCACAGAAAAATTAGGCTTTTTATTTCATAACAATTACTACTACTAAGGAGCCCTGGTGGCGCAGTGATTAAACGCACGGCTGCTAACCGACGAGTCGACTGTTCGAGCCCACCAGGCACCCCGCGGGAGAAAGATGTGGCAGTCTGCTTCCGTTAATATTTACAGTCTTGGAAACCCTATGGGGCAGTTCAACTCTGTCTTATAGCATCGCTGTGAATCGGAATCGACTGACGGCAATGGGTTTGGGTTACTACTGTTACTTAGATACCGTTGGCTCACTGGTAATGGTCTCATTGGGTAAGGTTAAGCACTTAAGCATTATCTTATTTAATCCTCTCACCGATACTTGGTAGTATCATTCCATGTATAGACTTCAACCTTCCGTTGTGATACTTGTCTTAATCAGACTTAAGTCTTAAGTGATTTGGGGCTGTTTACAAGATTCAGTCCATAAGTTGAATAAGCTTGTAGTTCATAAGAGGACTACTTTGGAGGAGTATTTATTTGGATGTGTAAATTTAGTGTGTTAAAATCAGTTATCAGAGAAGTTTGGAATCTTCCCATTGATTTTTGCATGACTGGCTCCTTTTCTTCCCTTAAGACTCAGTCCACTTCAGAGAGGCCTTCCCTGACTTGGCAGACCCCTTCACCATCAGTCACATCATCAAACCTGTTTTATTTTCTTCACAGCACCTATCACAGTCTGAATTATCTTGTTCATTTATTGTTTGTAGCCTTCCTTACGGCAACACCCATTTAAGATGTAAGCACCACAAGAGAAGGGACCTTGTCTATCTTATTCATTGATGAAACCCCAGTGCCTAGGATAGTGCCAGTAAATAGTTCTTATTATTTGCAGATTCCATATCTACGAACCTCCTCACTAAAATGTATTTGTAACACCAAAATCAAACAGTGCTCTCATGGTCATTCACAGACGTGTGGAGTGTTGAACATTTTGATTTGCCCAGCTCTCAACCTTCTTGTTTCATGCTATAAACAAATGTCATCATGGTCTATTTAGTGCCACATTTCTTCTATTTTTGTGTTTTGTTGGTGATTTCGCTGTTTAAAATGGCCCCCAAGAGTAGTGCTGAAGTGCTGTCTAGTCTTCCTAAGCGCAAGAAAGCTGTGATGTGCCTGTGGAGAAGATACATGTTAGATAAGCTTCATTCAGGCATGAGTTACAATGTCCTTGGTCCTGAGTTCAATGTTAACGAATCAACAATACAGTATAGCAAGAAAAAGGAAGAGGAAATTTGCTGATCTGTATGTGAGGCCACTCCAAAAAATACTAAAGTAACATCTATAGTGTGTGATGAAGTTATGGAAAAGCAGCTAAAAATTTCTGGATTCATGAGATGACAGCCAATAAAATATGTATAGTGGACAGCATTGTTGTAAGGCTGAAAGCCAAAGAAAGTTAAGGTCACATTACCCACAGTCACTTTAATGTTAAACCTTTCTCAGCTAGTCCTGGCTGGCTCACGTTTCAAAAGGTGAAAGAGCATGAAAAATGTTAAACTTGCAGGCAGGGCAGATTTTGCAGATCAGAAGGCTGCAGAAGAATTTCAGGTAAAAGGATTCAACAACACGAAGGAAGATGTGGAGGAAATTTTGGCTGAGAAAGCCTTAAGACCTGGCTGAGATGGCAAAACAAGGCATCGGACTCAACAATGACAAGGATGACAGTCCCTCTCACAGTGGCCAAAATATTGGAGTGGAATTCTGACTTGGAAAAATTTTTCAGTGATACAGAAGAATATGACCCTATGCTTGAACACAGTCTCAGATTTAAGCATATAACCTCCACTGCATTCACACCTTATGCTGAGACACTTAAACATTTGAGGCAAAAAGCCAAGCTGACAAGGCTGATGCAGTTTTTCAAGTAGGTTCAGGAGGGAGAATTGCCAGTGCCGTCAACAAGTCGCAAGAGCCCAGCTCCTAAGACAGAACTGCCAGAGGCCGACACACCATCCTTGTCTACTTCTTCCTGTTCTACAGAATAAGTTCCACCAATCTCTCCTTTGGTTTTTGTGGGGGCAAGCCAAGGTCATACATCCTGCAGTTCCATCAAAAGTAAGATTTTAGTTAATGTTTTCATAAACCTTTAAATGCTTCATCTTTATTTTTTCAGGGCTTCATTTGCATTACTGTACAGTGTATGTGTTCACACTACTGAATGTGGTTACTGTATGTGAGAATTGTATATGTGTATTGTGTATATATGACTGAGTGAAAGAGTTCAAGTACAGAGTACTACCCATGCTGTAATTGAAACATTGTTTTAGCATTAATAAATGCTGCATATAATTAAGAAATATATATTAAACAAGTTGTCTTTAAACAGAAACACAGATAAAGCAAGGTTATATATTGATCAGTTGATGGAAATGTTGTGACCAGTGGCTTGCAGGAACCTAACTCTGTATATTCCCCTTGGAGCAATGGTTCAGTACTTGCTAATTCAGTGTTTGTGGCAACTTTATATAATGTAACTACCATGAATAAGGAGAAATCAGCTATACTTGTTGAATGAACAAATGTTTGAAATATTTTTTACAAGTCTCCAACTCTTTATCATGCCACTCCAGAAAAATAACCAAACAAAAGACACTTGAAAAAGCAGTTTATTATACAAAATGAAACCTGAGAAAACAGAAAATAGCAACATTTAATATAATAAAGGCATCAGCTTTGCCTCCAGCAGTGTAAATAAAATTGATTCTAATCACACACTTCCAACACCAATAACCCCAACCTTGCAGTGAGTAAGCCTGCTGCTCTATACACTGCAGGCTGGGGCCCAGAGAAAATTCACATTGCCTACTTTCTCCATAGGGAAAGTGAAGCCTTTAGTTGATAAGTATCACGTGGCTATTCCTGGTTCTGATTTCCCTTGTGAGAAATCTAGCACCTGGTCTACCCTGTTCTTTTGTGAATACTTATATGGTAAGAGGAATGAAGGAGAAAGGCTGGGAAGCACTGACCACAAAGCAGGCCAGAGTCTATACCCACATCACTCATAAACAGCCAGCCCACTGGGTACATTGAAAGTGCTGAACAAATGCTAATGCAGGATGGTGTAATTAGAACAGGTAAGGATGATTTTTTACCTTGCATGACTATTACTTACCCTTGTTATTGCAAATAATGCAAGCTAGGTCCTAACGTAGGTTTGCACTTGTGTAATATGTCTTACACTATTCATCAAGAGTCTGCATTTAAATAATATTGCAGTTTAGAAATCAGTGTCGTACTTTCCATGCTGTTATGAATAAAATGAAAAAAGAACCTGGTAGTGAAATCCAGCCTAAACTGATGCTTTCCTTGGTGCTAAAATCCTTAGACATCACAATATTAAGTGTGGACCCTACTTGTTGAAGCATCTAATACACACAAGCACGTACACACAACTAATTTACAGCTAGATATACTGATTCGCTATGGAGCTTCCCTAGTGATAATTAATATGGCATTACAACCACAGTAGGTCTAAGGCCCAAGGTATTCTTGTTCCACTGCCCCAGAAAAAACTAATGGCCTCCCCACCCAGAGGAAGTTAGGCTGTATATTCAAACCACAGCAGTTTAGAAGAGTTTGCCTCCAACTCTTAAGTGTAACTAGCATAGCTTTTTATTTAGCTAGCCACTTAAATGGTGACTTAAATCTCTTGCCTCGCTGCCTTATTCCCTTGGGTAGGCTCTATCATAAAAGTAGTCTCAGTGCCGTAAAGTTGTGTAGAAGGATATCAGTAATACAGTAAACGAAGCTGGAATATTCTCTTAGAGTGGAAAATGCTAGGTAGACTGTGAGATGATTAAACAAAAACTAAACCCATTGCCGTCGAGTTGATTCTGACTCATAGTAACCCTACAGGAGAGAGTAGAACTGCCCCAAGAGGTTTCCAAGGCTGTAATCTTTATGCAAGGAGACTGCCACATCTTCTCTCATGAAGTGACTGGTGGGTTCAAACTGCCGACCTTCCGGTTACCAGCCGAGTGCTTAACCACTGCACCACCAGGGCTCCTATATGAGATGATTATTAAAGCTATAATGCTGAGCAGTTTTTCCACCATAGTTTCCATGATTCTTTGGGGGGAAATGGGCCTTTGTAGCAAATAAAAATAATAAAATAGAGGAAAGAGTTCATTAGGCAAACAAAAAAGGCCAAAGACCTATAAAATTTGCACTTAGATTTGTGTTGGCCTATTTTAACACTTTAAAATCATTTAAAATATATACATATACATAAAACTTTTTCTACGATAACTTCTAGCCTCATTCTCCATCTCTATCCTAAAATAGAACAGGACAAGTCATTAAATTGAAATGGCATATGTTAGCCACTGAATCTTTGTTTCATGAGGTTAGAAGGAATTCCAAATATGCCCTAGATAAACCAGGAGTAAGCTGCCAAACCCACAGCCAATTTAATGGAAGGAAGAGTGAATGTGGGAATGGTGGCAAGGTTACTGCAACTCCAGAAATTGTGGAAAAGAACCTAAAACCAGGAAGGAAAAAATCATCTAAGATAAAAAATGTGATGTGAAAAGCAAAGTAAATGATATAAAAATACAGCCCCAGAGAACCAGAATACAACCCACCAGAAGTTTTGTTTCCTTACCAATGTAACAGTTTATAAAGCAAGAGATGAGAAGATTACTAGACGTACTGAATAATGAGGGGCTTGGGGAATGGAATAGGAGAAGTTTTAAGACCCTACATCTGGCTCAACTTACCTCACTGGTAGTCAAGTACTAAGGTGTTGTTCCGGTCAGAATTGAGGGGATGAAATGGCTAGAGATATAAGCAGTCTTTTAAAAATTCTGTTGGAGCAGCATCTTGAATCAAGTGGGTGCTTCAGACTTCTGTTTCCCAATGAACCAAGAACTGAATGCCTCCACCTCTCCTTGAGGAGAGGCCCTATTACCACAGGCTGAGACCCTGGCTACACATCATTAGGATAAAATATCAGTGACTAGAACTGGAATATCTTGAATCTGTGATAAGATAGTGTACATTAAGGTTTTGTGCGGTGGATGTCCCTTATGTCCCATCGTAGAATAAGGACTTCTCATCTCCTTAGCTCTACCAAGTTAAAGGCTCTTGCAAGGCTAATTAGAGGTTCTGGTTTCTTTTCATGAAGATCTCATGTAAGTAATCCCAAAATTTCCTCTCCTGTGTTTCACTGTTGTGGATCATGGCAGTGAGAGCTTCCCCCTGGTCCAGACCTTGCCAATAATCTTGCAGCCACATCTCCTTCCAGCTGAAACACCAAAATGGAGGTTGGATTATGGAGCCTTAGCACAGCTATAAATCCTACCTTTGTCTGACTTGGGCCAAAGAAACTTAAGTATATATAGTGTCTTAAGTATTAAATATATAGTGGTCCCTGGCTAGGATAGGGCTCTACTGCGAAGGGAAGGAAATACGAAGTAAGTGCAGTACTAGCGCAACAAGTGACAGACAGCAAGCCACAAACACGAATACATCACACAACCCACCAAATGAGTTAATATTCCTGAGTTGCCTGCTCCTGGTTCTCAAATGTGGAGGAACTTCAGAGGCAGGTGGGGCAGAGGCCAAACTATGACAGCAGTAGTCTCCCCATGAAAACAATGGAGCAGGATCTTTTAGATGGTTATCTTTTAAGTTGCACCCATATTCCAATAATTAAGATGAAGGTGCAGTGGTGCAGTGGTATCCAGTGTCTTGGAAAGACTAAACCTGAATATTTTTTTTTAAAGGCTCTTATTTCACACTTTTCCTCTAGCAAATCATATTATGTTCCACAAAAACTACATAGAAAAAACTTGATGGAGCACTCCACCAGCAGGGCCAAACTATGCCAGCAGTGCTTATATAAGCAACCCTCTGTTGCTACTGATTGTTTCAGTCAGTCTCAAAAACTATTCTAGCAGCCTCTTTTCTTAAGTTTAATAACCTCTCCTCCCACAGGCATGGCCTTGTTTCCCAATGCACCACCTTCTATAGTAGCCTTCTCACTCCTCTTCCAGTCCATACTGCCCACCATAGTCAAATTAATCTTTTGAAAGCACTCCTTTGCGTCTGTCTAGGGTGAACATGTAATTTAGGATCCAAACCAGGCACTTCTAAGAGTGAAAGCAGATGCTATTAATAATTATGCCAGGTTAACAGGTGTAAACTCAGACTATTCCAGACAAATCTCCCTCAAAACACTCATCTTTGTTGTCCCTATCCCCACCCTCACCCCCACTATACACAAGGTGCTCAATGAATAGCTGAGTTGATTTTCAGGACAGCCCACATACCAGAGCTCTCTATAGCCTGGCCCTAGTTTATCTGCCCAACTTTGTGCTTCCCCCATCACTTCCCTGCACCGTCACTCTGCTCTGGTTAAAAAGCCTTTTTAAAACCACTACGGCATAAACTGATTTTTGTATGTTGTTGCTTTGAATCATACTTTAGATCTTTTACTGAACTTTTTCAGTTTGTCATATCTGCCCCACTAGGCTCTTGACACCTTAAAGGCAGAGTGAACCCATGTCATAATTTCCTTATCCATCAACCCCTCAGTGCCTGTGCTAGTTCATTGCCCACAGTAAGCGCTCCAATCGATAATCTGATCTGACGACCGCAGGGGACCCCAACAACCCTTACCTGTCATTCTCGGGAATCTCTTCCACGTTGCCAAAGCCAGGTGTGGGAACTGGGCAGTTCATGTGTGAGGGCTGGGCAATATGAGGCTTGGGGACAGGGGTGTCCCCAGGAGAGGCTGCGTGGGCTTTCTCGGCATCCAGCCGAGCCAGCTCGTGGTCACAGACGAAACACTCAAAGCCGTTCAGGTAGTTCGGAAGTAAAGGATCATTCACGCCCCACTCCCGATGCCTCAGACTATCCAGGAGGAACTGGTTGGTGATGCCTCCAGGTTGCTTGTATGCCAGGTATTTCATATATTCCTCATCATTCTTGTCCAGAAAGTCAATAAACTCTGCCAGCTTCTGAGGTGACTCAAAGTCGTTTATAAGGATGATGGAGTGATTGTTCGGCATCCAGTCCCTCACAGAGGGAGAGCCGCGGTACACGGGCACAGCACCCAGATGCATAGGACGCCAAAGTTTTTCTGTCATGTAGTCGTCACAGATGGCATTTTCGAGAGCTAAGTGGAACTTATAACGGGACAAGAAGGCCAAGAGCTCTGGATCCTCGGTGGTGGCTGTGGCTGTGTCCTGTAACCGCGGGGTGGGCAACTCCCGGTTGTGTAGGCATTTCCCATATGAGTCCACCTGGGTGGGGTAGAGGGTACGGCCAGTCAGCCCGGACACCAGCGCTCCGTGCGTCAGCCCTGCCCGCCCCCACTCCTCCCCGCCCCTCCGCGCCCTCACCCACCGGGATATAACGCATGAGCTCGCGCACGTAGCGGTCCCGGTCCGCAGGCACGTCGCAGTGGGACTGTAGATACAGCAGCGGCGCGTAGCCGCGGCGGCGCCACTCCGCGCGCTCCTGGAGCGGAAGGGCGGCGCGGCGCAGATAGGCGGTCCCGGGCAGCCACTGTAGTGGTAGCGGGTAGTCGGAGTGACGGCTGAAGGTAGCGGTAAGATTGAAGAGACGGATGCCCGGTGCATGGCTCAGCAAGAAGTTGTTGAGTGGCGACTCCTCGTGCAGGAGCGCCCAGCTCTGGTGCGCCAAGCGCGGCAGCGGCGCGGCAGACGCGCGGAAGTCGGTGCCGTAGAAGAGCAGCGCGCGCGTCCGGGAGTCTCCTCGGACACGTCTGTCCCGGGACGCTACGCACGCGCCGCGCGCGCACTCAATGCGCTCCGAATCTCCCGGGAAGTGGGGAAACAGCCCAGGGCTCCACCACAGCAGCACAGGCAAGTCCACCGCTCCCTCCCTCCCTGGCTGCTGGCTCCCCGGACTGTGCGCCACCCCTACAGCGCCCAGCGCCGAGGGCGGCCGGAAAACCGCGCCGTCCCACGGTTCCGCCCACTCCGCTTCCCCGCCGGCCTCCACCTCTGCCAGGGGGCCAGAGCCGCTAGCCGAACAGACACTAAGAACCCCTAGGGCGGCAAGCACAGCCACCGTGCGGCCGGCAGCCATGTCCGCTCTGGCAGCCAGCACCCCTCGGACAGCACGATACCCCGCCCCGCCGCAGCCGTGAGGGGACGAGGTCCTATGCCACGGGACACAGGACGCATGCGCATGCTGATGCTGTGAAGTCTGGCAGGGAATGCATAAGGGAAAGCAAACCGGCGCCAGACTAAAGATGAGACTACTGGTTACATCTTAATTTATTTTATTTCTTTACAAATTAAAGATGCATTGAAAAATAAACCAATGAAGAGAAATGAGAGGTCCAGAGCAGGGGCATCCCAGGCTGGGAGCAGGCAAGTCCAGCCACCTCCAGCCTAGCCCTTGTCCTGCCCCAGCCAGTTGGGGTTGGAAGATAAACTGTCAGGCACTCTGTCAATACCAAATCCGGGTGGTGTCCGGGCAGGACAGAACAGAGCTCCAGCTTGCTTCTGCCTCTCTCCCCAGCAACTCCCAGCTTGGAGAGGCAGTGAATTTTTCCAGTGGAAGCTCAGAGTGGGATGTGGGCTGGCTCTGTGAGGTATTGCAAATTGATGACCAGGCTCCCTACAGAATCATCCAGTGTTGGGACCTCTCCTAGGTCTTAATATACCTTGCAACTCAGTTCCCAGGCTCATTCATCTCTGACAGTACCACGGAGTGATCACCAATCGTTGCAGGAGAGAGAGCAGTGGAAGCACAGAGAGAAAGCTAATCAACCACCCTCAGTAACTCCGACTTGGCTGCTGACCTCCAGGCCCAGGAAGGACCAACCACTTTTCTCTCTACCACCTATGGTCTATATCCGAGCTCTTGTGCACCTGTATATTTTTATCCCTAATATAGGAAGTTGCTGATGACACGGAGATGAATTTGCCCTCACCTGTAGTAACCCTGGGATCCTCACTCCTTCCTACCTGCCCTCTGGGACACATATTGCCAAGGTCTGGGTACCTCCAAACCCCCAACACCGAATCATATACAGTTAACTGAGAAACTACATTCATTACAACAGGAATAGCAGGAAAAGGGTGGAGTGAGGAGGTGTGGGCACCTTCCAGCAGCAGGACATGACAGAGTGGTAGGATACTTGAGCCCAAGAAGGTGTCTCCTTATACCTCCCCCTCCCCCCAAAGAGACTGAGGTGGCTTCAGCTTACATGACATAAGATATGGAACTATCCCAATTTCTCTGCCGTCTTGGGTACTTTCTGGAAGCTGGCCTGGGACCCTATGCCATTTACCCACTTGGTCTAGCTCAGCAGCTGCCGAATCTCCTTGTGCATATGACAGAGAAAGTCCACATAGGATGCTCCCCCACTCAGGCTCTTGTCTTCTACAAGGAAGTGTTTGAACAGCATCTCCAGCTTGTCCTCCTGTTTCACCACGATAAGCTATGGCCAGAATGCAGGGTCATGAGGTAGGGCCAAAGGGAATTGACGTCCTGAAACCCCATTACCCGCTCACTACCCAACAACCTTCTGAGGACTTGACAAAATAAATCCAGGGTTACCTTCATGTACCGCGATCTCTGCGCTCTTAAGCTATCAATGAGGCCTCGCACCTTCTTAGACAGTGGATTATCCAGAACTGGCAGAACACTCTGGAACACAAAATTCATTTATCCCTGGTAAGGTACTCTTGAGTCCAGTTAAGATGAGGCAGCAAAAATTTATGTATCATATCCAGGAATACAGCACTCTCCCTTCCCCCTAAGTGTTCTCTAAGTTACGTTCTCTGATATTTAAGGGGCCTACCAGGCTGGCTTTACTGGCTCCCACTCATATCACAACATGCCCTTCCAAACCCACATTCTCCTTGAGTCCTTGCCCTCACCAAGCCACTGGTGATATGACTGAAGGAGAAGACGCTGAAGAGGTTCTGGACAACACCCTGCTGGACACTTGCTCCCACCCAGAGGAAAAGGTTGAGCCCATTCTCCAGCAAATATATATCCCCGTTGCAAAGACGCTCTTCAGATGCTCGAACTGCTGGTGGTTCGGTGGTATTCGCAATGGGAGACTTTGTCTAGACAAAAGGAATGGGGCAAAGGGTTACTAAGGACCAGAGACAAGGCTGCCCCCGCTAAAAAAAAATTTTTTTTTTTCCCCAAAAAAAGAAGTCCCTAGAAACCACTCCTTCTGGGGTCTCGGTAGCTGTCTCAATATGAAAATTAGATAACGTATGTCCTTCCCCTCCTTCTCCTTCTAAGGTGCCCCTTTCTCATGCAGTGCCTCACACTGCAACCCTCAATCGCACCAACGGTAGGAGCCGAGGGTAGAAGAAGACGTTGGTCTCTGCCACATCCATGGAGGTAACCAGCTGTCGGACATAGGCACGGTCATCAGTGGTGACTTCAGCTCCAGGCTGCAGAACATCACTCTTCAACACACAGTTCAGGTAAACTGGGAGTAGCTTCATGCACTCAGGAAGGATCAACTGAGAAATTTATCAAAATAAAACCAATGATTATGAGAAAACTCTCCCAAGTGCAAAATCTGTCTCAACAGCCCCTCTTCCAACAGGCTTGCCCCACCTGTCCTGCAGAGGAAGGGCTGGCACAGTTCTTTCGGTAACAGGCCAGGATCTGGGCACACTGGGTGATGAGAGTGTCACGAACAGTCTTCACAGGGCTGTTCAGGACCGCCCGGTATGCTGGATGGAAAAGGGAGATAACACAGGTCAGCTACATCACTACATGTGCCTTCCCACCGCCACACCTACCCAGCAATGTTCAATTGTTGACCATCCTGGACCTTCAACCCCAATCCCGCCCTGCCCTGCCTCTCTCTCACCAAACTTGGCCATGTAGTTGATGAGCGTGTCAGTCTCACAGTTTCGATACAGATCAGCCAGCTGGGTGCAGCAGTTCAGGGCCAGGTTGTGGATGCGGAGCCGACGCTGCCCTGCACAGCTGGTGTAGAGCAGGGCACACTAGGGAAAGGGAGAAGGGGGAACTCTGAGAAACTGCCCCTTTGCTATACTGTTAGAGGAAACTAGAAGAAACACACAAGCCATCCCTTCCCCAGGCTCTTCCCCCAGCCCTCTCTACCCACCCCTCACTCTCTTCCCTGCAGCCTATTTATAACCAGTGAAATGACACTTGACACTTCCTCCCTGGGCCCTGCCTCCCGCCTGCCACCTGCAGAAGGGCTCCGCTCTCCTCATTAAGCCGATCATCATGCTTGAACTCCACAGTCACCGTCTTGTCCACATCAAGCCCAGCCAGCTCCACATCTGTTGTGTTGCTCATGTAGAAAGCTCCAAAGAAATCTACAGCACGGATACCTGAGTCGACACAGACAGGGTCAGGGCTAAAGGTATGACAGATGCCATGTGCCTACCTCCCAGATTTAGCCCCCCACCTGCTCTTCTCCAACCAGGACTGACCGGTGCTCGTCCGGACCCGCATCACAGCATCAAAGCCAACAACCTTCTGTACATCCCGACGCAGGTCACTCAGAAACCGTTCCTGGTCATTCTCCACCTGCAGCCCCGCAGGCCCAGAGTCACATCACAACACAGACAATCTCCCTGCACCCCCTCCACTCTATAAGCCAGCTTAGTAGTAAAACAGTAACAGTGACAATGATAATGATGTTGACGATGATGGTGACAGCTTTTAAGCACTGATTACGAGCCAGATACCACACTAAGCGCTTTACATATATCTTATTTAATTCTGATGACAAATCCAAACTAAAAAGTATTAAAACCTCACTTTACAGATAAACAGAAGAGACAGTGAGTAATTTCTCCTAGGTTATATCACTAGTAAGTGATATATGTCACCAGATTGCCAGAATATCAACCCAGGACTGATTCCAAGTCCCATGCTCTCAACCACCACGTGCTTGTGGCTCTCTTCTTTACACTATGTAGTCTTCTCCTCAAAGACTATTCCTACCAATGAGTCAACAGATAGTCACTCCATATGTAGGTAGGCATTCCCAGCTCTGCTGCCACCTGCCAACCAGAATCCCATGCCATACCTGAAAGCAAGCATATTTGTAGACAGAGCCACCAGTGAGCTGGGGCACCACAGAGAGCGTTGCCACATCCATATACTTGTTAGGGAAGAGGAAGAGGTCTACACAGCAGCCTTGGGCCACACACTCTTTGGCCAGGGTCTGATAGACACCTGTCTGAGGTTGGAACAGAGTCTGGGAGGAACAGAAGAAAATGTTCAGATACCTCAGCTCCACCCTGAATACCCTTAAGATTTCAGCCGTGCCTCCAAGGAGTTTGCAATGGTTGACCAAGGGCTTTGGGGATGAGACAGGATAAGAGAGGTGTGGAAGCAATGAAGAAGGTTGGGAGTTACAGATGTGACATGTGAAATGTCAGGGTGTCTGGTCCCAGTTTCCCTTATAAAAGGCAAGAGTATGGCATTGTGAGGAGTCACCGCCTTCCTCTGTAATGGATTCGTCCTCCCCCCACTTCCCGATCCCATACCTTCTCCTTGTCTGTGTTGATCAACTTCCTGTCATCCCTGTTCTTCAGTTTTCCTGGTGCCTCTGCAATGGGCAGGGATGTGTGGAACAGAAACAGCTTCCCTGCACATTCAGCAGCCTAGGAAAGAAGACAAGACTACTTGCTCATTCTTTACTCATCCATTATTCATTCATCCCTTCCCTCTTCATTTATTCAAAGCCAACTATGTCAGACAGGCTGACTTACTGGACAGTCATTAATCCCTGAAGAAACTGGAGTTGTATCCCAGTGGGTAAAATTGTGCGAGAAAAGTGAGGCAGGGGAGACTTCTGGGGACTCCAGCCTTACCTTCAGAGCCTCCATCCCAGCCTGGATAACTGGGGCAAATACTGTGTCCGTCTCCCTTGTGTCTGCAAACATTTCTGGAATCTGATCCAATAAACTGAAGAGATAAGTGTGGGGAAGCAATCAAAATTACTGTCCAGATTCCTCACTTTTCAATTCCCTGAAGAGTCACTTGGCTCCCAGACTCTGAAAACTCCTGTACCTCAGCTTCTGTCCTGTTCAACTTCCTAGCCTTCTATGGGTGTACTCACCCCACCCTGTCTTTGCTCCCATTCATAGTCTAGCTCTTACCTGGTGATGACTGTCCGGGACTCGTTGACATTGACCAGGAAGCCATCCAGCAGTGGCACAAACATGTCAGCCACATCAGATACAACCATCATCTGTGGCTGAGCCAGTGAGCTCTTCACATTGTAGAAGTGGAGCACCTTATTATAGGTGACAAATCCAACACGGATTGCAGATTCTTCTGCCCCGCCCTCCCTGTAAAGGTGACAATATTACCCAGTCTTGCCACATTTTCCACCACCCCCAACTTCATGACATCAGGCTTTGTCTTCTCAGTCAACGCAAACACCCCATCATTATCCAAAGGAAGCACCTCAGCTCCGTAACTCTCACCTAGGTAGAAACTCTAACAGTGACTTGAGCTCCTCACAGAGGAGCCTAACAAGACCACTCCTGATGGCATCGTAGGAGACGTCAATCATGAAGATGAAGGCAGGAGGGCTGGGGAACTTGTTATTCTGCAGAGAAAGTAAATGTTGGCGGGAGAGGTGTATTGGTAAGGATACTAGTTGACTGGAGAGAAGTCAGCATTAAAGGGGACAAGGAAGGGTTGAGGGGAGGGAAATGATAACAGCAAGTCTTAGCTGTCTCATTATCCTCCACCTGCTCCTCCCCATGCTACCTTCCCTCACCTTGCAGTAATCTACAGTGGCCAGGAATTCATAAGAGCCCAGAGATAGCTCAGGACGGTCATAAGCATCCACGCGTTTGCCGGTATGATCCAGATGTTGAAAATACTGGGGGGGAACTGTGGGGAGTATGGTAGTGTATCACTCAAAGGTCCACTCTCAATCTTAGTAAGTCTGGCCCTGGCTGAGCTCATTTTATTGCCTCCACTTCCCCATGTATGCCCGACTTCCCCAAATCCTGAAAGATGGACCCTCACCTATCTAACTAGAAAGAGAGCAATGAAGATGCAGTCAAGACCCCCCACCCCCACCCCCCTAATCCCAGCCTCCTTGAACACACCATCATTGATACAGCTGCAAAAGCAGCACTGGAAGCGCCTCCCTCCCTCGATGAACTGCATGAAGGAACACATGTATGCTTTGCAGCGATTGCAGCGCAAAGGGCCAGATTCCCCATGGTCCACGACATACGGTGAAGCCTAAGGAGCAAAGGGGGAGGGCCTCAGACATGGAGGGAAAGCTACAGTGGGTTCAGACATGTTCTAACAGATGAGGAGGAACAACCTGGAGGAGAGGAGCATGGCTCAGATATTTTGCCTTGGGGAGGGAGTACAGTGGAGGAGAGGGAATGAGGACAAGTAATGTCCCTAAAAGTCCAAATTCTGTAACTCCCTCTCCCTACACCTCATCCCAGAATCGCATTTCTCCTTGAAAGAGAGGAGGGACTATGAAACTGGCCATACCATGCCAGGGGCTGGATGGACATATGAAGAGAAAGCCAAAGATTACCTAAGATTTTTGTTTCTGGCCCTGTCTCCAATCCCCTTCACTCTTGCCCTAGGAATCTTGACTCCTGCTTCCTTCCCCAACCAAGTATCTATGACACTTGTACTCCCCCATCCTTGGGTTTCTGTGGTACCTACTGATAACCCAGGTATATGTCACCCTACAGATACGAGATCAGTGCCCAAGTGTCCAACCATCCCCTCTGGGACCCAATAAGAGAGAAAGAGAAAACACAAAGCAAAACTGAGAGGGCAGCAGGATGCAATGTGAGCCTTGAGCTTTCAGTTATAGAGAATCCCATCTGAAACTGGAAGAGCTAGGCATGAACATGAGCTGTTGCCTAGCTCTCCCTCTTTTCATGCTGATTTCAGGTACTGGGGTGACAGAGAAAGGAAGGACACTTGGGTTCTCATCTACTTTTTTTCTTATATGCTATCCTAACATCCCTAACCTACCTGGGATGATAGGACAGCATATAAGAAAAAAACAGAATATGTTTCTGTCTAAAGATAATCATGCTATGAGAAGCTCCTCATGCCAGCTGTCTCCTCTTCTCTAGGGTGGGCCCTGCTCCCACCCAGCAACTCCTTGGGCATTTGCTTTCGTCTCTACTGTCCCCTCCAGACACAGGCCCTGGGACAGAAAACTACTGAAGATACTCTCCAGTCCTGCCCAAACATGACTTCTTCCACTGTGGCGGCCAGACTCACATCCAGAAGAAGACTTATTTCCCCTTCCTCCTTCCCTTCTATTATTCTTTAGCCCCTTCCCTGACTCACCTCCTCTGGGGGCAGCCTTGCCAGAGGCTTGATGACAGCTGCCAGGGGCACCTGAGCCTGCTTAGCCATGTCAGATGTGCAAGGGATACTATAGGCTGTGCATCGGATGTATCGGGGACTTGCATTCCCTGAAGGAGAAGGTAGAAGACCTGAGTCAGATGACAGAATCCCCTCCAGACACCAGCCCTCCATTGCTGATCCACCCTATCACTCCCACAAATGCTAGAGCTGGTGGTGACTTTTTTTCCCCCAAAAACTAATGGAGGACTGGGCTCTGGTTAAAGACTGACTAAAGCTCCACCAACAAGCTGATAATCCTGGAGAAAAAGCCTCCACAGTAGAAGCTGATGCCCTTCTTACCTTGGTCTTTCACCAGAAAGTTGGTGGTGACTAAAGGTGGCACCTGGCCCCGTACTCCAGTAACAAATGGCTCTGAACCCCGGTTGTTCCTGTCATCCTCAATGACCTGAATCTGCACGGAAAAAGTGAAGCGAGTGAGGTGACAGAAGAAAAGGAAGTGTCAGGTCCCAGGAGAAAGAAAGCCTGGAGCTGCAGCACAGAAACTAATAATTTGCCATGGAACATTTCATGCGCCAGGCCTGCTCTCCTTTTGGAGATCACATAAAATGCTACAATGCCAATCTTCCACTCTGGAGCCAGCAGCAAAATGCTGGGCAGGCAACACTGAGAATGGACTGCTTTATGAACCACCCCACAACCCCAATCAATGGTGATCACCCTCTCATTGCCCCCCCTCCACTCCAGGAAAGCTCCTGCCCTAATCACAAGCCTTCCCCCTCCACCATCAAGCCTTCCCCCTCATCTCCCGAAGACACATTCTGAGTGACAGCAGGAAAACAGACACCAGTAACCATGTGAAAATGAATCTACCTGGAATGGCTCTACACTCAATAGAAGTACAAGGGACAGGGTGAGGACAGGATAAAACGACCAGAAATGAGGTGAGGAAGGTGAGGAAGCAGATGCTGCCTTACTTTCAGGTAAGCATCTGCGCGTACGTATGTGGGGAGAAAATAAGTACCCAAACTTTGTAGCCCAATCCTCAGTCCCCCACATCTTGACATATCCAGTGAAGAAGAAAAAAAAAAAGCACTTGTAAAGTTGGTAAACAAACCCTCGGGCAGACTGGTGACTTCTGGTCAGTTACTTACTTCCAGAGGGGTTTGGTAAAATCAGAGAAAGTAAAGGGAGAATGATACTGCGTATCTCATAGCAGAAAGGGCTGAAGTTTAGAAATACAGTCAAACAGTCTCCCTATGAGACAGTGGCCCACACCTTCCCAAACTAGCAGTTCCTTCTCCTGTAAGAAATGCCAGTTTGGGATACCATGAACATGTACGTTAGTAGCACCTACCCAAATGTCTCTCCACAACAGTCTGTGGACAAATCAATCCCAAAGTGGAAAGATCTACTGCTCAGTTTTATCTTATTCCATCACAAGTCACATGCAGACTCCTGGGAGAGCCAGCAGGACTAAAACCAAAGCTTAACATGCCACCTGGCCCCCATCCCTTAAAGCCCGATCTTCTACCACCCCATACTTAAACCACTGCTAACAGCTTGCTACCTCTTCATTGCAGGGCGACTTGAGGCATGCACAGCCTTCTAGCTTGTAAAAGCAAGGTCCAGAACGGCAAAGGAAAGAGCATACAGAAGGATGGCCATGGTGGATGAGGTGAAGATGAGGTCACAGGCATGCATGGATGGCACTAACGGAGGATGACACGCGCACACACACCCACCCCCTGGACTTACTGGACTAGGAATGGCATCAGGATCTATTCTGTGCCTGGTTTTCTGCTGAGGAGGCAGCTCATTGAGTTGCTTTTAGTGTTTTAATAAAAAGGCAGCAGGGGAATACAGGGAGGGAGACAAAAGAACAAGAAGCAGATGTTACTTCTCTCAACCCTGATGGGTTAGACATGAACAGCTAGAGCCCAGCTCATACTGCTGAAATCAGGCTCCTCTAGATCTGAAATTCCAAGTCTTTATGGCCCAACACAGAGGCTTTGATGGCTCAGACTATGATGTAGGAAGATTAGGAAAGGGAGCAAACAGGAAGCAAGCAGGGATCATATAGAGAGGGGCTGAACTGGAGAAGCCTTAAAGAGAAAAGTAGAGGGATGCTCTCTCCAAAAGGCCAAATCTCCTACCCTATGGACTATCCTTATGCGGAAAGAAGCCTCTCCTCACATCCAGCCAGATTCTCCTTGGCACTGAAGGCAGGGGAAAGGAAGGAGAGGACTGCTTAATCCTCCTGGGTTCTCCTTAGCCAACAGGCTCCCTCACCATGGTAGTTCCCCAAACGAAGAGGGAAGAGAACAGAATGGAATATGACAATGACTAAGCATGGTGAGGTAACTGACATAGCAAATGTTGCAGACAGAACTATAATCTATAAAGTAAACTACTTAGGAGTATAGCCCCACCTCTATTCCGAGTATGACAGGGAGTATCTAAGGAGTCTGATGGTTCTAAGGATGATTCACCCTCTTTCTGGGAGAAGCAGCTTCCCCACAGGAATTTTACACACACATTGCCTCTGCAAACTGTAGATCACTTCCCCATCCACACAGCAACCAAAAGTAATGGGGACTTCCTCCTAAAACACTGTCCAAGTAGGGGCAGAGAGAAACCAGTGAGGTTCCTTCTCTTAACACCTAACACCAGAGAATTCCCGCCTGCTTTACACATTAGGAAGAATGCTATCCTACTAGGTCTGAGGTGGACAAGACCTGGACCAGCCAATACTCCATGGAAGGGCAGAGGTTACCATGGTATGTCCACTAGTGACAGAATGCAGCATTCAACCCAGAGTTACTGTCACTGGCGATCACTCTTGGCTTCCCTTCCTTCCCTTCCCAACTATGGAGTAAAATAGTTCCCAGAAGATTCCTGGGGCCTCAAGTTCCAGTTCACAGAGTCAAAAAATTACACTTAAGTTTTATGTCTACAAGAAGATGAATGAAAAGGGAAAATAATCAGAAAATGCTAGGCAAACACCCCTTCTAGGTTGACCCATTCATCTGGCATACTCAAACTCCTTCCCCGGAACCACATTAGTATCTACTTACAGGGCTTGGGATGGCATCAGGATCCAGGCGCTTAGGAGGCAGTGGTTGGGGAGACCCTGGCTGGCTGCCAAAGGCGGGTGCTCCAGGGTAGGGGCTTCCATAGTTGGGCTGAGGGCCTCGGACTGGTCCAAAGGAACCTGGAAGACAACAGCAAAAGGTTCATGAACCCAAAATCCTTTCCTTCTCTCCTCTTAAGGCCTTAGGGAAATGACCAGATGCCTAAGGAAATGACTAGACTCCTATAAATGTAGAATTATGAGGTACAGTAATGACTGGCGAAGCCATTTCAGAGGAAGACCACACTATCAAACTATTCATCTTATTAACTCCACATCCTAATAATAATAATACCCTGAAGCTGTCCATTGAGCTTACCACTTAGCAAGCAATCCTAAAAAACAAACAAAAAAATCAAAACCAAAACAATATGTGAATAACTAAAGCCTTTGGCTCCTAGCAGAACAAACCTTGGAAAAGACTCACCATTTTGTTGCAGCTGATAGCCTGGCTGGGAGGAGTGCATAGGTGGCGGTGGTCCTGGGGGCCCAGTCATCTGGGTGCCAGGAGGCAGAGCTTGAGGAGGAGGAGGTGAGGACACGTGGTTAGGCTGGCTCACAGGCGGCCCCCCAAAACCCTGTCCAGGCAGGAGCGGACCAGTCATCGAAGGCATCTGAGGCCCTCCCGAAGCTGGAGGTGTGAAGCTGGAAGCCTGTGGCGGGGCAAATCGCTGGGGAGGCTGAGCCCCAGGATGACCTTGGGCCAGGCTAAGGGGAGGAGCCTGGCCCTGAGGATAGGAACCATACAGACCAGAGTTAGGGAAACTTCCTGAGGCTGAGGCCAGTGAGGCTGGTGGGCCTGAGAAGTAGAAGAGGTAGAGTTAGAATCACAGTCATTCTGCCTCCTTGTTCAGTAAATCACTTCCCCTTCTACACAAGAGTGGCAGCTATAACTATCCCACCTTCTGGGGCTCAGAAGTACAGGAAATAAAAGGGATTCAGGTTTTTGCCCCAGAGCCTGATGCCTCTGAAAAGAAGGGGACAGTAACATTCCTGTGGTCACAACTACTCACCATAGCCCAGCCCTGCAGGGGGAAGAGTTGGGGCCGCAGCACCACTGATCTGCATTCCTGCCAGCTGAGCAGTCACCTGTGTACTTGTCGGGGGAGGGCCGTAGGGCTGAAGCACAGCTGGCTGGCTGACCACAGGGGCCAACGGGGCTGACCCAAATGGCTGCAATCCAGGGTGTCTACGAAGAGAAGAAAAGCAAAGATGACTACTGGGCTGGGGTACCCTTGAAAGTTGGTAGGAGCTCCACATCATGCAAGAAGCCGTACTGTTTTACAGTATCTTACTCCTATCCTGGACTCTGTTATGGCTTTATACTTTTGTATATTTGTAGATAAATTCTTATCTACACTATGATTATTCATGGCAAATATTGTTTTCCTCTAAGTTCATTCTACAAACACATGCCGAGCACCCTCTTATCCAGTACTATTTACTCTGCTGGATAAGTTATCACCTCTTCTGCCTCAATCCTTGTAGTGCGGTGGTTAAGCGCTTGGCTGCTAACCGAAAGGTCGGCAGTTTGAACCCACCAGCCACTTCACAGGAGAAAAATGTGGCAGTCTGCTTCCATAAAGATTACAGCCTTGGAAATCCTATGGGGCAGTTCTACTCTGTCCTATAGGGTCGCTATGAGTCGGAATTGACTCAATGGCAATGGGTTTTGTCTTTTTGGCCTCAATCCTTTGTTGACAAACCACTTCAGTGAAGGAATTAAAGGGAAGGTGCACATAGCATGCACATTACAGGCACTTAATACAAGTGGGATCAACCACATACAGTTTGATCGTTTAACTTTTAAACCCAAGTATCACTTTATCCTGGGAAAGATGTCAGAAAAATCTGTAAGATCAGGGGAGCAGGTCAGCTGAGTTTGGCATCCTATACCAATGTGAAAGACTGACTGCTGCTTCCATGGGCTTTGACTGTGGATCCATATAATATGAAATCTTTGACATCTTCAATATTTTCTCCATTTATCATGATGTTGCTTAATGGTCCAGTTATGAGGATTTTTGCTTTCTTTAAGTAGAGCTGTAATCCACACTGAAGGCTGTAATAATTGATATTCATTAGTAAGTGCTTCAAGTCCCCTTTGCTTTCAGGAAGCAAGGTTGTGTGTCATCTAACTCTACTAGAAAAGGACTAAAGAAACAGGACACAAACCAGGTAGCCTTCCAGCTGGGACTAGTATCTAGCAAAGCTTTGTTCTTGGATAGCTATGTTGGACACTCCTGTAATATCAGATGTATATTTGAATATAAATACAAAATCATTGCTTATCACATACATGCAACTGCACTGGTGTTTTATGGTGATATTACTGCAGACTGTTGAACAATCTACAACTTAAGACATTACACACAAGTGCCTGAGATTTCAGGAATGAATCAAATTCTTCACAACAGTAGTCAATATTACACCGAAACTTCTGATTTATACTTTCTGCCTTGTTTTGTCTTCACTAAATAACTGGTACTTTACTATATTTGTCTCAGCTTCTATTATCCAAGTGTTTTAACACTTTTCATTTATTCATTCAACTAGTATTTTCTTAGCACTATTCACTTATTAGATCACAAACCTTATCTCCCTAAGCTCTTGGTTGGGCTTTGCATTTTTTGTCATTCATAGTATTAAAATACTGGTATCAATATACTGAAACCATATATTTGTCAATGATGTCAACCTTGCCAAATCCAATGGTCAGTTCTGGTTTCAGGACACCAAACTCTCCTGGCTTGTCTCCTACCTCACACTCCTCTTTCTCGTTATCTTTTGATGGCTCCTCCTCTTTCTTCCTTTTAAATGTTGGTAAGCTCCAAGGTTCAGTCCTCAATTCTATTCTTTACTCTCAGTGCTCACTCTCTAAGTGATTTCATCCAGCCCCATGGCTTTAAATATTATCTCTAGACTGAGGACTCCCAAATGTACATCTCCATTTCTGACATCATCATCTCTGAGCTGCAAATCTGTATATCCAAGTGCCTACTCAACATCTCCACGTGGATAGCTAATAGCTGTTTTAAACCCATGTCCAAAATAAAGCCCTTCATTTCACGTCCAAAATCGGCTCCTTCTCAAGTATTCCTCACTCAGTAAATAGCACTACCACGTACTCAGTTGATTAAGCCAAGACGCTAAGAGATCATCCATAATTCCTCTTTCTCTCTTAATTCACATCCAACTCTATCTTCAAAATGTATCCCAAATCTGACTACTTCTCACCTCTACTGCTACCATTCTGAACCAAACCAAGATCATCTATTACCTGAACTACTCCAACAGCCTCCTAATAAATGCCCCCAACCAAAAAAAAAAAGAAAAAAAGTTGCCATGGAGTCGATTCCAACTCATAGCGACTCTGTAGGAGAGAGTAGAACTGCTCCATAGGGTTTCAAAGGAGCAGCTGGTGGATTTGAGCTGCCGACCTTCTGGTTAGCAGCCATGGTCTTAACCACTGTGCTACCTTCCTATTTCTACTCTTGAATCAGCAAAGTGATCTCTTTTTTTAAATAAATACTTTTTAAATTATGATATGCAAAATAACTTTTTAAAAATGTTTTCAGTAACCACACTGGTGATAGTGATAGTATTTGTTGTACTGAAGACTGTTGTGTGTAACAAGGGGTAGAATAAATGAGAAATTGTGGTATATTCCAATATTCTAATTCCATCGTCCTCATCGTTCTTGAGAGATACAGATGCAATAGGAAAGAAGTTAAGTAAAGGCTCTGTAGTCTTCAATTTGAATTGGAAGTACCAACATAAACTAATGAGATATTTTATCTCTAATATACATACGTATGTATTTCTTAGCTTTGTCCACTGAAAAGGCCTAGAAACAATGACCAATCCAGCAGGAATGAGCATATCTAGCACCCAAATTATAGTCCTGAAATACAAGACTTAAAAAAAAACAACAACAAAGGATTTCTTGGAGAAAAGGCTAATTCCAGGTCTGGGGCATAAAATGTATAAGATGAATCTGGAAAATATATTTACACATAAAACAGACATATAAAATAGTATCCAGAATACATGAAGAACTCCTACTAATCAATAAGAAAAAGATGACCCAGTTGAAAAAATGGACAAAAACTAAAAAGGACAATTAACCAAAGTAGAGATACGGATAGTAAAAGAACATATTAAAAAGCTGTGCAATCTCCTAAGTAATTAGAAAAATACAAATTAAGATTATCATACCTAAAGACTACTATGGTCACGTCAAAGGACTCATGGCTCAAGGTGAAAAGGCTCCCACTGGTCAAAGATGGGACACTTTGAACTTCAATAATGATAATAATTGCTATGGATTGAAACCCATCAACTATGTTTAAATCCATACATTCATAATAATATTAAAAAGAATTGGCCACTTTCAGCAATGACAGGGGACCAATTCACTCCCTTGAAAACTGGTAAGGTAAAGAATCAAGCATTTATTCCACATTTCCTATATGAATTGCACAACTGGTAGGTAACCAAACAACAGATGACAAAACTGTCTCTTTATAATGGTATTCAAATTAACAAATGAAAAAGAAACAAAGAATTAGAGTATCACCACTTTATAAACTCAAGGAATTAATATACATAAGCATCAATCACTGCTAACATCACAGAGTTGGAGTAAGATATTTATGTGCCTCCCACTGTCTGGACCCACACTATCCATAGTCTTGCCAAAGAGACTGAACCTAAGTCTGATCCAGTCTCTGTATCCATTTGCCAATTTGTAGGAAATACAGAGGAAAGGGGAACATGTTGGACTGTAACATGAATATGGAACCAGGAAAATCCAGACTGTAGGAAACTCTTCAGATCAGTTGGCTTGGGCGTTTCAACAGATAAAAGAGTAAGCAAAAGAAAGGCATACAGGGGGACCATCTGTAAACTTAAAAGACACACCAAGTTTTTTTAAAGTGGGTAAAACTACACTGTAGTATCTAGGGATGTACATTCATGTGTAAACTATTTTTAAAACACAAGAAAGTGGTTACTATAAAGTCAAGATAATAGTTATTTTTGGGGGAAGGGCATGAGTTGTGGCTGAGCTGGGGCACAGGAAAGGGGCTTTCGGGTAGGCAGCAGAGTTCTATTTCTCTTTTTTTCTATTTCTTGATCTAGGTTGTAGTTACAAGGGAGTTCGCTTTATAATAATTCACTAAGCCATACATTTTTGTATGTTTTTTATTTTTTGTACGTGTTTTATATTACAATGAAAAGATTGATCAATCAATTAAATGAATGAATGAACAAATGGGACCATGTTACTCCCCAGCTTAAAACTCTCCAATGGCTTCTCACTGCTATTAAAATCAGACTTAAACTTCTCATTATGGCTTACAAAGCACTAAATGATATGGCCCCTGGTTATGTTTCTACCTCTTCTCTTCTACTCTCCACTCTGCTCTAGCCACACTGAGCTTCTTGCTTTTCCCCATACCCACAAAATTAATTTCTGCCCAGGGCCTTTGCACTTGTTGTTTCTTCTACCTAAGGCACTCTTCCCTCAGATCTTTGCATGGCTTACTTCATCACTTCTCCGAGGCCTTCCCTGACCAGCATATATAAAACAGCTCTCTACCTCATCACCAGTCATTCTCTAACTCCCCACCCTGTTTTATTTTATATGTATTTCTACTTATTATCTTTTGTGTACTCCTCTAGAATGTAAGCTTCATGAAGGCAGAGACTTGGTCTCTGATTTACTGCTTTATCCCCAACCTCCAGAACAATGTTTAGCACATAATAGTGCAAAATAAGTATTTTGAGCAAATGAATGAATTCCCTATACTGCTTCTCTACTGCTTCTCATGGTTCCCAACACGCAAGGGTAGACAGAGCTTCCCAAGCTCCTTCTCCAGGCTTACATTCACTGCTTAACATGTATATTCTGGACATCCAATAAAAGTGTTAGAAAGTGATTCTTCCATTACCACACCCCCGATCCACAGTTATACTTTATTCTTTGTTTACCAAAAAAAAAAAAAACAACAACACAATACTCCAACAGAGATGACCTTCCTCCTTTAATGGACTTCTATGCAAAGGCAGAGGTGAGTTAAACCATGCACCACCTACGTTTTCATCATTTATGTGGTTTTCTTTTGGATATCTTTCCTTTCATAACTGCCCTTGCCCAAACTTAATCAATCACTCCTACTAAGTACCTGATCTAGAGAAAAGGGGGAAGTCAGAAAAGACACAAATAATCCTAAGGTTCCCTCCTCCTGTTTCACCTTTAAGGTAAGCTCGATAGGAGCTACAACTATTAAAGGTGTATGTCTAGTCAAGGAAGAAAACCTCAAGTTCACAGAAAGGAAGAACACGCAAAAGAACCCAGCCACTAAGCTGGGTCAATAAACCAGAGGGCTGGACATCAGCAGCACCTGCAACTTGCAACCTGGGGGAAAAAAAAGAAACAGAAAATATAAAGAGAGGAAGGACAAGAAAAAGGGATCTATGGGCAATGCAATGAAAAAGACGACAAGGAAATAGACCCTCACACATTCCTAATCCTACAATTTCATCAGACCGATTTTACATGACCCAAGTACATACCTCTGCATCTGAACAGTGGAGCTCGGCCCATTCTGCACATCTCCCTGGCCAAACTGGCCATATGCAGCCTGACCACCAGGGGCCTGTGCTGTTGAGACTGGAGGTGGCCCTGAGGAAGGTGGGGCTCTCGACACACCTGAGGGTGAAGGACAAAAACTAAGTGACTGGAAGATAATTTTCTCCTCCACCCTGAGTCAGGAATGCAGAGAGTCACGGCCCCTCAATCAATTCCCAGACGAGCCAGTTTATAGACTCACAACCCCTTGAATGAAGGGGAAGCCAGGTCCCCTTGAAAAGGACCCCACTATACTTCCAAAAATTTATAATGTTAATCTTTCTCCCAGTCTTCCCCAAAGTGATCTGTGGTCTTTTACCAGGGTGACTATGCACTGGGGAAAAAAAAATAATCAGACTTTTTGGAGATTACTAGACACTAGCTCTGACACTAATCCCAAGAGACCCAAAACATCACTGTGGTCCACCAGTCAGAGTAGGGGCTTATGGAGGTCAGGTGATTGATGGAGTTTTAGCTCAACGGGTTACAACGGGCTACAACGGGTCCCTGAATCCATCCTGTGGTTATTTTCCCAGTTCTGGAATGCATAATTGGAATAAACATACTCAGCAACTGACAGACCTTCACTGGCCCAATACCACAGCTTCATAGTAAAATGACACCATCAACATGCAACTCTAACTACAGTAGTATTCTGAACAGGGATGCCCAGTCAAAGAGCCTCCACCCTCTGCGACAGGTATACTAGGAATGAAGCTATAGGCAGAGCCACAAGAATGTAGGGCCTTCCTATGATCACCCTGCCACTCAATCCAAGACAGCCTAATGTTCCTAAGCTTGACAAAAAGTCAATTCTTTTAAGAAAAGGACTCTACTCCAGACCGCAGAGACTTCAAGCACAAATGAGAAAGGTGCACAGAAGACGATTAAGTAATATACTGAACTAGGCTGCAAAGAAAGGCATCTCTTGGGGAGACTATTCTGTCACTTTCTTCTTCACACATTCTACTTACTCTAATCATATCCTCTTCATCTACCTCCAAGTGAGGAGGCCAATAGCACATGGCTCAGGAAAGTGTTTCCCATAGGCTGGAGACCTTGTCTCTGCCCAAGAGTTCAGTTAGGACAGTTGGCCTACCCTCGTGTTAGTGCTGCCACCTGTCTCCTCACAAAAGCTCTACTCCATCCTTTGCACAAAAGCTGTGCTCATCCTTTCCACTCATCTGAGTGCCCAACAAGCTACTTCTGCTACCCCTAACCATCCTTCCCACGTGAAATACAGGAAGAAAATTAGTTACTTGGCACCATCCTTTTGAAATGCTGCTGACCTCTGTTCTCTGCCTGCCCTAAAATATATTTGGTTTTAACCAATCTCATCATCAGAAAAAGCCTCTTCATATCAGACCTATATCCCATCTTTTGCACCTTCAAACAATTTTACTTTGCTCAGTTCTCTGAAGCAATGGACAATGCAGAACGTGCCTACAGGAACGTGATTAATCTGAGCATGCTTACTGGCCATAACAGAACCAGATGTGTTTTCTTCTCAATAACAAAGCTGCCTCTTGAGGCAATGCCAAACTCCACTGTGATAAGCCAGGACTTGGGAGAGCAGAGGTGGACTCTGACCAGCCAAAGTCCCAACCCAGGGTAAAGCTTTTCTATAGACCTGAGGCCTAATCTCATACCTCGTGAATAACTTTTTCAAAGTTCTAATTAAAACAGTAATACTTCATTCATTTCCCAAATCTTACCTATGCCTCCTTGGTATCTTGTTTTTCCCATATTCCTTTATAGAATTTACTCCCTTAAAAATACAAATGTAAAGAGTTTGCTGCACCGTAAGTCCTCAATTAGCCTAACTAGAGATCCTCTGGAACTAGTCGGAACTAGTTTTCCAAGAAGCCCCTTCAGATAATTTGTAGAGTACCAGCTGCCCTTCCTTGAAGAAGTAAAGTAAAAGCCAAACACTGACCCTAAGGCAGCACACATTAGTCTTCTTCTATTGCCCTGATACGACAGGACATCTAAGAAGCAGAGGAAACTCAAGCAAAGGAAAAGGAATGCTATCAGCAGAAAGATATGAGAAGCATCAAAAATCAGGCACATGTACACCACACTTTTCCTCCATGAACTAGCTCCAGAGTCATTTATGGAACCATCTGTCCACTGACAGGCATTCTCAATATACACAATGAACAAGTAATTTCAGGGAGACTTTAGAACAATAAGAAATACTCAATCCTGGCCACAGTCTCTGGAGGAGCTGTGACTACAACCCTCTCATCCAGCTCTGACCCAGGTGAGGTTGCATCTCAGGGTGATACCCATAAGAAGTGAGCTGCCACTGAACCAGGAAGATAGGCTTCCACTAGATGTCTTAAGTCTGAACCAGAAACAGTCCTCCTATGATAAAAACAGGGAAAGGCAGACTGCCCTCAGGGATCTTAGTGACAGAGAACCGGATTCATGTTCCTCAATCCCAGTCACCACACCCCTTCAGGCAGTTTAGCTAGAGTAATACGACCTAACCTGAAGACTCTACTGATGCTCTTCCATAGCTCAAAGGAAACTTAGAAATACATACACACCTGGGGGAGGTGTCTGCTGATAGCCTGGTACCGGGCCATTGTAGGAGGTTCCATAGGGGGTAGGGGGGACTGCAGACCCTGGTTGCCCACCATAGCTGGATTGATGATAACCTGGGTAGACAGGCTGGGGCTGCCCATATGGCGGCACAGGAGGAGCTGACTGGTTGACGTTCATTATGAGAGCATCCCCAACTCAGTGTCACCTATTAGATGAGAGAGAAGAAAGGAATTCAGTCAAAACCAACTTTCTAAAAAGAAAGCAACTATTTGGGGGTAGGAAGTAGAGACAAAAGGGAATGACTTTATCAGGAATCACTCCCACACTACAGGATCTTAGTAATTTTCTGCCCCAGCCAGTATCCAGATTACCTCCTCAGAGCAAAGATTTTGTTACTCTGAACCCCACGCTTTGTCACTACCAAGAGGGTATAAATTTCAACTTCAGATAACCCCACTGGAATGGAGCAGCAGCCTCCTTTCCCCAGTGGTATGATTTCTAGTGTGTAGTCACACAACAAGTCCTGGTGCTGATGAACTACTGCGATATTACAGGTAAATGAAACAATGCTCCTACTTTCCATTCATTCACTCTAGCATCCATTCATTCCACACTGAGTACCCTAGAGAGTGTCAGTCTTTTTAAACACCAGGCTATAAGTCTAAAACAGACCAGAGTAATTCCCTCCCCTTCAAAAGACAAATTTTAGAGAAAGGACATTCTTTGGCTAAACTGTAATAATCCAAATGCTACTCCATTCCTAGTTTTCTCATCAAAAGAGTGTATGAATGTTACAACTGAAGCATTAAATTCCCTAAATGTAAAGGACATCTGAACACTCCGGCAAGATACCAGATTAGAGCTGAGTGCAGGCCAGGCACAGAAACTTCTTCACAATAACCTATGGAATCAGTGGGAAAGTTGTATCTCACCAAAAAGAGCATACTTCTTATCCTTCAGAGTTGTTGCTGTCAGCTGCCATCCAGTCGCCCAGACTCATGGCAACATGCACACAATGGACGAAATGCTGCCTAGGGCACTTCTCCAACTCTCTTGTTTCTGCTCTCCTTATATGCTTTTCATGTACTTAAGCCACCTCTGAAATTATTAGTCTTCCCAAAGACAAAGAAATGGATTAGAGAGCCTTACTAGGGTCCTACCAAGAAGAGGACTGTCTGATAACATTTATTCTATAAGAGCCTCACAACTTCCAACGAAACCATAGACAGAATGGGGCCCAGGATACAGGAGAGCTCACAGCTATTTCAGTGGAATAATGGATCTCTCCCCTTTGCTAGGGAGGACCATCTTGACCATACAAAAGCTGAGCTGCTCCTCGACAAGGCCTCCTTAGACTCAAAGCCATCGCAGGATCTGTTCTTCCAAATTCTGAACCTCGCACAGGTCACTGACACTAAGCTTGACAAATGCTCCCCTCCCCTAAAGTGAGTGGAGAGGGGAGGAGGTATAGCTTTTTCTCCAGGAAATAAAAAAGTCGAGGCTAGAATAGGACACAGGACACCGGCTCTCAACAAACGAACACCTACCCCTCTCCACAAACACACCAAGCTTTCAGAGTCAAGCTCACGTCTCAACTCCATCCTGAAAGCAGTCGACAATGACAACCTAAGGGGGCGGGGCAGGCTTCCTAGAACTCTGGAAGTAGTCGAACTGTGGATGTGGAGGCTAGCAGTGCCGGAGATCAAGACCGAGAGGCCAAGCCAGCTTCTCGGGCCACGATGAGAGAGAGCGCTGCTCCATTAAGCCCGGGGACCCAGCGTCTTGCGCCCTTGAACAAGCTGGGGGCAGGAAACGCGAACCGGAATCTGGGCCCGGAGACGAAGGGACGGTCTAGGGCTGAGCTTGGATTGTGGATGCGTGAGATGAGGGTCTCTCCCCAGGTTCTGCCCCAGACTCCTCCCTTCTGTCTCAGACGGCACCCTGATCTGGCCAGTGATATCTCCGCCTCTCTTCTGCTTTCCTACCCACCAACCTCCCGATGCCACTTCTCACCCGGCTCCAGATCCAGGTTCGACTTCGTTCCTAACGTCAAGGCTCCCAGGCTCCACTTCCGGTTCCGAGGAGGAGAGTGGGGGGGGGTGGGCTGTCGCGTCGTCCCCGGAAGTGCCGCCCCCACGCTGCAGAGTTGGGCCGCTCCTTCTGCCACGTCGGCACTAGGCACGCGCTCAGGAACCCGGATGCCGCGCATGCGCCCCTCATCTCTCCCATCATGGCTGCCGCCTAGAGACTACGGATTATTCATTTCTGCTTATTTATTTTTTTCAGATGTCATGGTCACTTTATGGTCCCACCTGCTAAAATGCGATTGAGAAGGATGGGTCGTACTATCCTTCGGGACGCCCCCTCTATCCGCCTGTGAAGTGTTAGTGACTTCTGATCTTATGTTCTTGATGAATACCAACTTCCTGCTGAACCCTGACCTCTGACCCCAGATTTCCGTCTTTGAGGTTGTTTTCACCCATGACCTTTGTTGGTCGTAACGTTTGCTGAATGTCTGGTGGCAAAGGGTACTAATGCTGCTTTCAGGCTGTGCGTGTTCGAATTTTGGTCCTGCGGTTCGCTAGCTTTGGCAATTAATCTTTCTGTTCCTCAGTTTCCTTCGTCTGTAAAATGGTGCTAATAACAACAATGCCCATCTAATAGCTTGTTGATTCAATTTGGCAAGTTACGTAGATTGCCTGGCACCACAGTAATAGGTCAGTAAAGGTCAGCGGTTGTTAGTTAACCACTTTCATACAGAACCTTCTCTTAAGTGCAGAGCTCTGTTCTCAGAATGCACCGAGTCTGTTGCAAGAGCCACAGTTCTTGAGTAATTATTTATTACCCAATATAATGAATAACAATAATTGTGCTAATATTTGTAGGCTTTTTTTCATATACATGACTTCATTTATTCTTTGCAACTGTCTATTTGTTCAATAAATAACTTTTTGAGCACTGTTGTGTGCCAAGCAAACATTCTAGGTGTTGGTAAACGGTAGTAAACAAAACAAAATCTTTGCTGTCATGTTGTTGACAGTAGGTATTAGTTATTCTGAGGCACAGAGTGGTTCAGTAATTGAAAAAAACATCAATTGCACATCTAGTCTGTGCTGGAAACTATTAGACATTGAACATGCTTTAGCAAACAAGTAGATTATCCTGTAGAGTTTATAGTCAAGATCACTGGTTCTCAAAATGTGATCCTGGGACTAACAGCATCAGTACTACTTGGGAACTTGTTAGAAATGCAGATTTCAGATCCACGCTAGACATATTGAATTAGAAACTCTGGAGGTAGGTCCCAGCAATCTATGGTTTAACCAGTCCACTAGGCAATTCCAGAGCCCTGGTGGTGTGGTGGTTAAAGCACTCAGCTAGTAACCAAAAGGTTGGTGCTTCAAACCCACCGGCCACTCTGTGGGAGAAAGATGTGGCAGTCTGCTTCCATAAAGATTTTAGCCTTGTCACTAACTAGATAGAAGACAAGTGTCAACTTCGGTGAAGGACAACACACAATACAGGGGAAGTCAGCACAACTGGACAAAAACAAAAGCATAGGAGTTTCCTAGACACAACCAAACACTTTGAGGGAAGAAGTAACTGGGACTGGGGCCTAGGGACCATATAGTCTCAGGGGACATCTAGGTCAATTGGCATAACATAGTTTATAAAGAAAATGTTCTACATCTCACTTTGGTGAGTAGCATCTGGAGTCTTAAAAGCTTTCAAGCGGCCATCTAAGAGACATCTATTTGTCCCATCCCACCCAGGGCAAAGGAGAATGAAGAAAACTAAAGACAAGGAAAATAACTAGCCCAAAGGACTAAAGGATCTCATGAACCTGAGACTCCACTAGCCTATGACCAGTAGAACTAGATGGTGCCCAGCTACTACCAATGACTGCCCTGACAGGGAACACAAGAGAGAATCCCAGACAGAGCAGGAGAAGAATGTAGAACAGAATTCAAATTCACGTAAAAAGACCAGACTTAATGGTCTGACAGAGTCTGGAGGAACACCCGAAACTACGGCCCCCAGACACTCTATTAACCCAGTACTGAAACCATTCCCGAAGCCCACTTTTTAGACAAAGATTAGACAGGCCTATAAAACAAAAAATTAATACACCTGAGGAACGTACTTCTTAGTTCAATCAAATATATGAGACCAAATGGGCAGCTCCTGTCCAAAAGCAAGATGAGAAGTCAGGAAGGGACAGGTACTGGATGAATGGACACACGGAACCCGGGGTGGAATGGGGGAACATGCTGTCACATTGTGGAAATTGCAGCCAATGTCACAAAACAATATGTGTATAAATTTTTGAATGAGAAATTAACTTGAGCTGTAAACTTTCACCTAAAGCACAATAGAAAAAAAAAGATTTCAGCCTTGGAAATCCTGTGGGGCAGTTCTACTCTGTCCTATAGGGTTGTTATGAGTTGGAATAAACTCGACAGCAATGGATTTGGTTTGGTTTGGTTTGGTCTAGGTGATTCCGTTACACACTGAAGATTGACATCTACTGGTCTAGATTTTTGTTGTTGTTATTAGGTGCTGTTGAGTCAGTTCCGACTCATAGCAACCCTATGTACAACAGAACAAAACCAATCTAGATTAATATTTGCCAAATTCAACTAATATTTGTTGAGCACCTGCTGTACGCTGAGCCCTCTGCTAAGCATTTCCACATTAATGTGTTCCATTTAACTCTCATATCAGCATAGGAAAGTAGGTATCCTCTGTTTTTCTCAAGGTTGCATCCTTAGTAAGTGGTAGAGCCTAGATTCATAGCTTCTTGAGGCTAATGTATTGCATTTTATTGGTTTCTCTATGCCCCACTTAGTTGTTCTCAACCTTAGCTACACATCAGAATCATCTATGGCACTTTTAAAAATACCAATACCAGGTAGCACACCAATAAAATCAGAAACTCTGGGGCTGAGGCCTGGGAATCATTATATATACACATTAATAGATTATTTTATTAAACAATCAGCTAATATTATATACTGTTTTATTTTAAGGACTCAGTAGTTTTAAAAACTCTTCAGGTGATGGTACACAGTTCTACTCTGACACGCATGGGGTTGCCATGAGTCGGGACTAAGTCAACGGCAACTGTTTTTTTCATAAGTAGTGGCAGTGCCTCCTTTTCGTGATGCTACAAAGTGAAACATGTTATAGGATCACTGACCTCCCCATTTGGATGGCTGAATTGTACCTGTGTCTTTGCTTTAAGTGTTTCTCTCTCCACTTCCGCCTTGGTACAGACGGTGACCAGCTATCTTGGTTTGCCTGTTGTTGTTGTTAAGTGCCGTCAAGTTGATTCTGATTCATAGCAACCCTACATACAACAGAATGAAACACTGCCCAGTCCTGTACCATCCTCACAATTGTTGTTATGCTTGAGCCCATTGTTGCAGCCACTGTGTCAATCCATCTCGTTGAGAGTCTTCCTGTTTTTCGCTGACTCTCTACTTTACCAAGCATGATGTCCTTCTCCAGGGACTGGTCCTTCCTGGTAACATGTCCAAAGTTTGTGAGACAAAGTCTCGCCATCCTTGCTTCTAAGGAGCATTCTGGTTGTACTTCTTCCAAGGCAGATTTGTTCATTCTTTTGGCCGTCCATGGTATATTCAATATTCTTCACCAACACCACAATTCAAAGGCGTCATTTCTTCTTTGGTCTTCCTTATTCATTGTCCAGCTTTCACGTACATATGATGCAACTGAAAACACCATGGCTTGGGTCAGGCACACCTTAGTCTTCAAGGTGACATCTTTGCTTTTCAACACTTTAAAGAGGTCTTTTCCAGCAGATTTGCCCAATGCAATGCATCTTTTGATTTCCTGGCTGTTGCTTCCACGGGTGCTGATTGTAGATCCAACTAAAATGAAATCCTTGACAACTTCAGTCTTTTCTCCATTTATCATTATGTTGCTTATTGGTCCAGTTGTGATAATTTTTGTTTTTTTTTATGTTGAGGTGTAATCAATACTGAAGGCTGTGGTCTTTGATCTTCATCAGTAACTGCTTCAAGTCCTCTTCACTTTCAGCAAGCAAGGTTGTGTCATCAGCATAACGCAGGTTGTTAATGAGTCTTTCTCCAATCATGATGCCCCATTCTTATTCATGTAGTCCAGCTTCTCGGATCATTTGCTCAGCATGTTGAAGAGATTATAGCTTAAAACAAACAAACAAACAAACAAAAAAACCATTGTTGTCGAGTCGAATTCCGACTCATAGCGACCCTATAGGACAGAGTAGAACTGTCCCAGAGGGTTTCCAAGGCTGTAAATTCTTACAAAAGCAGACTGCCACATCTTCCTCCCTTGGAGGAGCTGGTGGGTTCGAACCGCCGACCCTTCAGTTAGCAGCCAAGCACTTAACCATTGCACCCCCATGGCTCCCCAGATAATAATTTAAAATGGTTCAAAATTCACAGTTTCAAGAGTTATCTATAATGAAGTCTCTCCATCTGCAATGAACAGGAGTGCCTGTTTCACCATACCCTTGCTAACTGTGTTAGCAAACATTTGGATCTTTGCCATTTTGATAGAAATGTGAAAAATGCTATCTCAAATTTGTATTTTTATGACTAAGGTTGAACATCTTCATTTTTAAAGAAACTTGTATATTTCCTGTATATTTTTAGCCTATTTTAAAAAAAATTTTATGGTTGTCTTACTTCTTGTAAGAGCTTTTTGTATATTATGGAAATTAGGCATTTGTCTCCAATATTGAATTGCAGATGTTTTCACTAGTGTGCCATTTATCTTATGAGTTTGCTTTATGATGTATTTTGCCATGCAGGTACATTTGATTTTTATGAAAATGAATTTATTAAGTATTTATTTGGAAGCTAAAAATAATAACTCTTCAGGTGATTCTAATGTGCACTCAGGGTTAACTGAAAGCCACTGGTATAATATGACTGGCATGTAGTTTGCAGCCCTAAATGTTTGGATAATGAAAGAATGGATATTTAGATTCTCTTTTTACTGATAAGGTCAAGTGACTGCCTGAGGTCACACAGCTAATAAATGATGGAACAAGAGCTCAAGTCCAGGTCTTCAACTCAAAATCCCAAGTGTTTTCCATGACTGTATCACACACGAATCACACAGGAAGGCAAACAGCATTTAGGGCACTAGGAGAGCAGCTATTCCAAGGAACCTGATAGCTTTTGATAATCACATTTGCAGTATCATAATTTCATGTTTTGTAACAGAAAGAGATCTCTAAATGTAGGGCATATTCATTTAATGGAAACATAACAACAAGTAGAGATATTTAACATGGGTTGGCATGACCTATATGTCCACCTATCCATGACCTCCGATGGATTGTAAAAGTTAATTTAATTCAGCAAACATTTACTGAGCACCCATTACATGAGGCATTGTTCTGTGGGCTCTTGATTAGCTGTTTTACACACTCCTTGCCTTCAACTTTCTCACTGTCTAGGAGGGTAGACAGGCATGTAAACAAATGATAACCTTCACTGATAAATACAACAATAGAAATACGAACAAGATACAGATGTTGCCCAGAGAAAGGAATGATCAGATGGCTAGGGAAGGCTTTGTGGACGAGATAACAGTTCAGCTGGGGCAGGGTTGATCAGAAGAATTCGTCCACACAGCACCAAGCACTGCAGTGGGAAGCTGATCTCCATTTAAGAGATCAATGCCACACAAGGGGGCACTCTTTCCTGAGAAGTTCAGGAACTTGTAGGGCAAACCCAGCCATTCCTTGCTGGCTCTGGAATTGAAGCCCCCACTGTTGCCACTTTGAAATGAGCTTTGGAGGAAAGCTGTTGGTATCAATCCATGATCCTATCAGGGTGAGCGCAAAGTTCCTGAAAGAGTATACATTAGTTATAGAGTCCAGAGAGCTAGTACTCTGAGTCCTGAGTAAAAGGTCCAGGTAGGAGAGTGGGGCACATGGGAGGGCAGAAGTTTTGACTATAATTAGCTCCGGGAGTAACACAGGTGGGGGAGGGATGGGAGTACAGCCGGCAACTATTTTGAGCACAGCTCAGATTGACAGGACACGTGTGCTGGACTATACTGATCCCAGGGCCAAGCTGCCTGTGGTGTGTGGTGTGGGGGGGAGGCCTGGGGCAGCAATAGCAGGACAGCCGGACAGGCAGGCCGGACGGGGTACCAGCACCTCAACTTCTCTCCCTAGGAAACTGTCCAAACTCCAGGGGCCATAGGCCAAGTTAAGCGATGGGTGCTGAGGAAGAGGTGCTGGTCACACTGTCAGGGGGAGCACCCTGGGGCTTCCGACTCCAGGGGGGGGCCGAGCAGAGGAAACCTTTACAGGTGTCCAAGGTAAGGGAGAGCCCCTGAAATGAGGTTTCAAGGGAACCTGGGAAGAGTCATGTGGTGGCCTGTATGGGAGAAGATGGGAGGCTGTGAAGAAGAGGAGTGGGGGTGTGGGGGTGGTCAGGGAAGCATGCTCGTGTTTGGTGGGGGGAAGTAGTGTCTGACCACGGGCTTCTTGTGGGGGGCCACTGAAAAAGGGAATCCCTGGTTTTCAGGGAGCAGAGAAAAAGTAAAGCTCTGCTTCAGTTCCCTGAGTCACCGTGGTGGCAGAGGCCGAGGTCTGACCATGCTCTTTGCTCTGCTGGGTCTGTGCCTCTACTTCAAACTCTAGGAATGTAGGGAAGGTTCTAATTTCTCTCTGACAAACTGATATGTGATGAGCAGAGGCTGTCTCACCCAGCCCAGCCCAGCCCTGCCCTGCCCGTGCCTTCCATGCTCCTCTCTCCTTAAGCTGGATCCTTTTTCTCACTACCAGTTGCCATCGAGTCTATTCCGACTCATGGTGACTCATGTGTGTCAGAGTAGAACCATGTTCCATAGGGTTTTCAATGGCCGATTTTTCCGAAGTAGATTTCCAAGCTTTTCTTCTAAGGTTCTTCTGGGTGGACTCAAACCTCCAACCTTACGGTTAGCAGCCTAGTGCTTTAACCATTTGCACCATCCAAAGACTCCTTTCTCCCACTAGGCAAGACTTTTTAGGTGCAGGGGCAGGTGGGGAGATATGGTGAGATCTGGCCTTTGAGATGAAGTCATTACTGTTTTGGTTTCACCCCATAGGCACTGCCACTGACCTCTTGTGTCTATTTTCTCAACTGTAAAATATGGGTAATAATACTACCTACTTCATAGAAACATGCTACGGATTAAAAGCAATAATACATATCGATTGCTTAGCACAGTGCCTGACATTTAGTAAGCATTCAATAAATAGTAGCCACGATTACTATTATGGAGCCCTGATGGTGCAGTGGTTAATAGCTTGGCTGCTAACCAAAAGGTTGGCAGTTCGAATCCACCAGCCACTCCTGGGAAACCCTATGGGGCAGCGTCCTATAGGGTCGCTGTGAGTCGGAATTGACTTAATGACAATGGGTTTGTTTTTTTTTTAATTACTATTATTATTCCTTTAACATATGTACATGCGTGTACACAAGGCACACAAATATACATACAATCACAATCTCCAGGAATTTGGCTAGACTCCCTCTGATCTGGAATACTGTTCTGACATCTTAACTATATAGATAATGGCACCTGGGATTCCAAGGCCTAGAAGATAACTATTGCCAGTGTAGATATTGCCCTTGGAAGAAACACCTGGGATATAAGCACCATATCTAGTACCTCCCCCCATGTAGTTTTCCCCAAGCCTCTTTCAGTCAGTGGTTACCCTACCTCCCCCTATATAATGTGTTACTCCCTCCAGTTTGTACCTTCCTCCCTCTAGACAGGCCCTCTCAACTGCAGCCCTATGCCCCCTCCAAACTCTTTCTTACACTGCAAAGTAAAATTCCCTCCATCCACACAGAGTCCTTCCTGTCCTAATTCCTTTCCTTCTACTCCCCTCGCAGCCCTCCCTCATCTACGATCTCTTCCTTCTCAGATCCGGAGACGGAGCCAGGCTGGCAGAGCAGGACTCCGAGAGAGAGACCAGCTCTTGGCCATCAATGGGGTCTCCTGCACCAGCCTTTCTCATGCCAGTGCCATGAGCCTCGTTGATGACTCAGGAAACCAGCTTGTCCTCACTGTGCGGCGGTATGGAGCCCCCACCCTCCTGTCCTCCTAATCTAGGCCTCCCCTTCAGGGCTCCCATTGCCTGTTTCAGCTCTCCATCTCACTGGCCTGGCTTTAGCAGCTGGCAAGTGCCAATTTCCACTTGTGCGTTTGTGCTAGAGTGTAGATGTTGTGTATGCCTCCCAAGGGACTTGAATGTATGTGCAATTAAGGGATAGGTATGTCAAATGGATGTATGAGTTAGCCGGCATACTTCAACACTTGGGCCTTTTTCCTCCTCATCTCATCTCACTCTAAGCCCATTTCTACTCACAGCCCTCCATGCACACTTGCCTCCCAGTTTGTCTTTAGATCTTTGCTATTCCCAGACCATCCATTCCACCAGTACTCCAGTCCCCTCTCCTCCTTCTCTCTCCTTCCCCCATCTCCTCCAGATCTCTCTACCTGTCAGTCACCTGGCCCATCTCTCAAATTCTGACATCTTTCCCATCCAGGGTAGGGGACGAAAGGCCTGTGCGATCTCCATCCCCTGGTGAGCTTCAGGTGCTGTCACCCTTGTCTCCGCTGAGTCCCGAGCCCCCCGGTGCTCCAGTTCCCCAGTCTCTGCAGCCTGGGAGCCTTCGCTCACCTCCTGACAGTGAGGCTTACTATGGAGAGACAGACAGTGATGCTGATGGCCCTGCTACCCAGGAGAAGACCCGCCGACCCCGCCGCCGAGGCCCCACGAGGCCCACCCCTCCAGGAGCTCCACCTGATGAAGTGTACCTATCTGACAGTCCTGCAGAGCCAGCCCCTGCCATCCCTGGTCTTCCTAGCCAGGGTGACAGCCGTGTGAGCTCCCCATCTTGGGAGGACGGGGCAGCCCTTCACCCACCCCCAGCCGAGGCCCTGCTGTTGCCCCATGGACCCCTCCGGCCTGGTCCTAACCTCATTCCTATGGTGGGGCCTGTTCCCCACCCAGTGGCAGAAGATCTTACTACCACCTACGCCCAGAAGGCCAAGCAAGCAAGTGAGTGCCTGAACCCCTTCTTCCCAACCAGGATCCTTCAACCTGGGCCCTAAATCTACCCCTCCATAACTCTACACCCTGCCTTACCCTTCTCCTGGAGATGGTTTTGGGACAAGTAGAGAAGAGTGATGACTGGGAGAGGAAAATGACTATTCTCATGGTCCCCATTATTTTTGCTGTTTGAACCAGTGTGGCAAAAAGGCACAGGTAGTTCAACCTAACCTAGGAACAGGGTAGGTAGAGAAGTTGGAAAGGGACATGAATAGATGTAGGGTTTGATTTTTGTTGTTGTTATTATTATCATTTTGCTATGTGTCAGGATAGGGGTGAAGGTAGAGTGTGAACATGGGGCTGGGGAGTATTTGGAAGTAGGACAGGGCTACAGGAGCAGGGCAGAGCTACAGGGGCCCTTCAGTGTTATTTTCAGGCATAGCATCAGAACTACTTTTGACCTTTGTAAGTTCAGTTAGGATTCCTGGGGACTGTGAGGCTAGGGGATGGTCATGAGATCCCTAGAAAGTGGTAGAGGAGAGGACTCTTCAGCTCCTTATCTCAGGCGGGAATGTGGACCTGGGCAGAAAAAGCCAGTTCCACTTATCTCAGGCTCTTTGCTATTTTTGATGTGAGCTACAGAACAAGGTCTAAGAGTGAACTTTCTCCCTGCCCCACGCCCCTCATATCCCTCCCACAGAGACCTTTCTCTCACTTCAGAAATCTTAGGATCTCCTCTCTTCTTCTTATCTCTCTTCCCTCCTTGCCACCATTCTGATTCCTAAGCCGTAGAATTTTATGTCTCTAAGTCTGGAATAAAGGCTAACAACACCACAGTTTAGAGTCTGACATCTCTGAGAGTATCCAAGACTCTACAAAGAAATTCCAGATGTATGTCCAGGATCCCATGCTTATCCACAATTCTCATTTTAGCACAACCCCCCTTCCCATCATGCTGGGTGAGACTGTAGTTAGTGGCTCAGGGATATTTTTAGCTAAGCAGACCTCATTGTCAAATGGGGTGGGGTGGGGGGAAGGGTAGGCAGGTGCCAACGTCCATCACACTGGGGCTTGTGGGGCAGCCGAGAGAAGGGAAGGGGCCAAGCTCCAAAAATAGCACAGTGAACTCATTCAGCTGCCAGCTCTGGGGACCAGACAAAGGGGCTTTAAAAGGCGTGGGGGGTGGCTCAAGCTGGTCCTGCTCCAGCCAACACTGCCTTTCCCGGCATGGAGACCTTTGAGACCATCAACCAAGAACCCCTCAGCCAAGCCAGCTGTGACAAAGCCCCAGGCCCAGATCCTGAGCTCCAGGACCCATTCTATGCAGGTACTACCCTCCCATATCCAAGAGAGTTCTGGGATCCAGAGTGGGGGAAATATATCGGCAGTTTAGGAAGGGACATCTTTGGGAAGGGTCTTATTCCCTTGACCCTCCTCCTTTTTGCCTTCCTCTTCCTCCTCTTTTCAGGAGTTTCACTGCTCCTTTCTCAGAATGGGCTGATGATATGGCCACTTGTTAAAGTGGCTTGTGACCACATGGGTGATAGAAAACTCATGGGGAGAGTGTGTCTATGAGAGAGAGAGGTGTGAGCACACTATGAGCACATGAAGGCATGTGTATATGAGTGCATGGGAGTAGAGAAGATGTGTGTAAACAAGAAATTGTCCATATACTTGTGTAGCTAGTGTCAAGAAGATAGTAATGGCTGCTCATAGTGGGCCTTAGCACTGTGCTGAACGCTAAATTTACCTACATTATCTCACTTACTCCTCATAGCAACTCTATGAGGTAGCCATTATCAGCCTCATTTACAGATGAGGAAACTGATCTTCAGCGAGGTGAAGTAACGCTCCCAACATTTCAGAACCAAAAACCTTGCAGAGCAGGGATTTGAACTGAACCCTGATTTCAGAGCCTGTTTTTCCATTCACAGCACTATTGTGTTTTAAACATTGGGATGAGAGGTGTGAGAGCCCTAATTAGAAAGAAGCTTGATTGGTATCTTGAGTGGGAAGTAGATGGAATTTCAAGAATTTTTCAGGAACTGGGGCTATGGACCAGAGAGTATTGGTGTCCAAGGTGGGGTTCCAGCAGCAGGGCAGCCTCTCCCATTTCCTGGCCCCACTTTCCCAGGCCCCACATGGTACGGGAAGCCCAGCCCTGGCTCCCTTTAGTGTACAGTCCCTGGATGCCTGCCTGGGAGTCGCTGCCCACACTCACTACCTAGAAGGCCTGAAAAAGAGGGGGTAGCTCTGACTTCCAAAGAAACCCACTTACTCCAGCTTGGGAAAAAGGAGAATATATTTAGCTGGTGATCTTGAGGTATCCTAAGATTTGGAGGATTAGTTTGGAGAGCAGCACTCTGGCTTTTCCTGCATGTTGGATCTGAGACTACCCCTGGCTGTGAGTAGGTGTGAGGGGTATGAGGCACAGAGTGATGTTCCAGCGGTTGGAAAGCAAAGATCAGCTTCAAGCTTTTGTCCTAACGATTAGGAACAGAGTCTCTTCAGAGGGAACTCTGGGAAGAAGGGCCACCTGGAATGTGTCTGGAGTGTTTGAGTAACTCTGTCTTTTTGTGGGCACCTGTGTATTTACATATCTGTATGTGAACATGAACTTGTGAGCTAGGGTAAACGTGAATAAGTACACACGAGGAAATATACCCATCCTGGCTTTTAACTGATCAATATCCTTGTTAAAATGATGTGTGATGGTAGTCATTTCTATGGATGTTTGTATCTAATGTGTGCTGCATGATGGAGGTGGCAATGTGAATAAAGAGCCTCATTGCTAAGGATCCTTTGTGTCTTTATCATAGAGGCAGGGGGTAGGAAGAGGGGCTATTTCCCAGGGGTTCAAACTTTGTGAGAAGCCTCCCAACGTAGCCTCTGCCTCTATAGTGGGAGAAATATGTCCCTTCTCATCTCTTTCTCCCTAAGGCCTGTCCCATCTCCCTTCCTACTATGGGGAGTGACATCTCCCCTCCATTGCCAGCTAGGAATGGAGGGCAGCATGGGAGGAATGTGTGTGGCCTGGGTAAGAGCACATCTCTGGGAAGACGGGAGCAGAGGAGAGGGGACAGAGGATAGGAGGAGGGCTGTGGTCAGTGCAGTGTCAGGAGAGTCAGCTGGACTCTGCCTTCTCTTCAGCTGTCCTTGGTTTCACCTTTCACCCCCCACTCTGCCCCCAAGTCAGATAACTTTGCCACAGGCAGGAGACATCTCCTAGGTTTGATCAGTGAAACGATGGGAAGCCTGAGGGAGCTGGGAAACAGGACTAGAAGAGGCTGGGGAAGCCCCGCTGACCATTTTCTCTCCTGGCCTCCTCAGAACTGCAACGCGCAGAGAGCCTCCAAGAAAAGAGTGTGAAGGAAGCCAAGACCAAATGCCGGACGATTGCATCCCTGCTAACCGCTGCTCCGAACCCCCATTCCAAGGGAGTACTTATGTTTAAGAAACGGCGGCAGAGAGCCAAGAAGTACACGCTAGTGAGTTTCGGGGCTGCAGCTGGGACAGGCGCCGAGGAGGAGGACGGTGTCCCCCCCACAAGTGAGTCAGAGCTGGACGAAGAGGCCTTCTCCGACGCCCGTAGCCTCACCAATCAGACTGACTGGGACAGCCCCTATCTGGACATGGAGCTGGCCAAGCCAGGCTCAGGCACAGCTGAGGGCCAGGGCCCGGGGCTTGGAGGGCAGCTGACTGAGGCCTCCGGGAGAGGGGTCCAGCTCTTTGAACAGCAGCGCCAGCGCGCAGCCTCCAGCACCCAGGAGCTGGCCCAGGACGGCCCACCAGCCACGCTCAATGGGAAGGGCCTGCAGTCACCCCCTCGGGCCCAGAATGCACCCCCGGAGGCAGCTGTGCCCCCACCTAGCCCTTTGCCGGCCGTTGCGGCCAGCCCCAGACCCTTTCTTCCTGGTGGTGGAGCCCCTTCCCCATCTCCTGGTATCTTTAACCGGTCAGCCAGGCCATTTACCCCAGGCTTACAAGGGCAGCGGCCAGGTACCACCTCGGTTATTTTCCGGCCCCTAGCCCCCAAGAGGGGGAATGAAAACCTCGGAGGCCTCAGCGCTCCCCCACCCCCCTTCTTGCCCACTCCGCAGGGGCCCACTCCTTTGCCTAGTTTCACCCCAGGGGTTCCCAGTCACGTGCCAGCCTCCAGTTCCCCCAGCACTCCGCGCTCCTCGGGCCCTGTGACGGCCACCAGCTCCCTGTACATCCCAGCCCCTAGTCGGCCTGTGACTCCAGGCGGTGCCCCAGAGCCCCCCACTTCCCCTAGCGCAGCTGCCATGACCTCCACCGCTTCTATCTTCCTGTCGGCGCCTCAGCTATCAGCTGCACGCCCAGAGGCGCTCGTCCCGGGCCGAGCTGCACCTGAGCCCCCCAGCGCACGGGAGCAGCGCATCTCGGTGCCAGCTGCCCGCACGGGCATCCTGCAGGAGGCCCGGCGCCGGGGGACTCGGAAGCAGATGTTCCGACCAGGAAAGGAGGAGACGAAGAACTCGCCCAACCCCGAGTTACTATCGCTGGTGCAGAACTTGGATGAAAAACCCCGGGCCGGGGGTGCTGAATCTGGTCCTGAGGAGGACGTTCTGAGCCTCGGGGCAGAAGCCTGCAACTTCATGCAGCCACCAGGGGGCAGGAGTTACAAGACCCCGCCTCCTATGACACCTAAAACCCCGCCTCCAATGGCTCCCAAGAGTCCACCCCCTAAGACTCCTAAGACTCCGCCCCCGGTAGCTCCTAAGCCGCTATCTCGGGAGTCCCTTGATGGGCTGATGAATGGGGGAGTCCCTTCGTCTGGAACCCCTGAGCCACCAAGGCTGCAGGGCAGGGGTGGGGAGCTGTTTGCCAAGCGGCAGAGCCGCGCAGACAGGTATGTGGTGGAAGCTACACCTGGTCCTGGCCTTGGCCTTGGCCCACGGCCCAGAAGCCCTTCTCCTACTCCTTCACTGCCCTCATCCTGGAAATATTCCCCCAATATCCGTGCTCCACCTCCTATTGCTTACAACCCACTGCTCTCACCCTTTTTCCCTCAGGCTGCCCGAACTCTCCCGAGTAAGGCTCAGTCCCAGGGGCCTCGGGCAGCCAAGCAGGGCATCAAGGTTATTGATTTCATGAGGCACCAGCCCTACCAACTTAAAACTGCCATGTTCTGTTTTGATGAGGTTCCCCCAACTCCAGGCCCCACTACTTCGGGGCCCCCCAAAACTGCCCGAGTCCAGGAGATCCGCAGATTTTCCACTCCAGCGCCCCAGCCCACTGCAGAGCCCCTGGCCCCCACAGTGCTTGCCCCACGAGCAGCCACTACACTAGATGAGCCTATCTGGAGGACAGAGTTGGCCTCAGCCCCTGTCCCTAGCCCAGCTCCTACTCCAGAGTCTCCCAGGGGCCTTGGAGCCTCCCCCAGCTCCTGTGGCTTCCAGGTAGCCAGGCCCAGGTTCTCAGCCACCAGAACGGGATTGCAGGCTCATGTGTGGAGGCCTGGGGCAGGGCACCAGTAAGCAGAGCACAGCTCCCAGGACCAAGGAGAGGTGGAACATCCTGTTCCTAAAGTTGATACTCCTACCGCATCACACACCCTCTCTCAGGCATCTGGAGGCTAAAGCTCCCTCCTGCCAGAGATTCAGAGTTGGCGTCCCATCCCTTAGCTTCCTATTCACTCTCTGTCTCTGTATTTCCTTGCCTCGATTTCTTTGTCTTTATCTCCAGGCCTCTCCTCCCACACTCTTCCACTGCGTCTATGTTTTTCTATCTTTGTGCTTTTCTCTCTGGGCCTCGTTTTAACGTTCAGTGAGAAGTACACAGAGAAGTTACCACTGGGACCTCAGGCAAGATGCTCACCACCAGACAGACAGCAAAGGGACTGAACCGACACCTGTTTGCAATCAGCCCCTCCCTATTCCTCACTCTTCTTTCCCAAGCTTGGCTGGCATACACCTAGACATGTATGTGTGTATGTGCAAATGTGCATGTGCACAGATGTGCTCTTCTAAGGCAAGAGTTAGAGGCAAGGTTTAAATAAAAGCCCCATCTGGGCCTTACCCTTGCACTGATGAGAGAAGGGTCAGATAGTATTCCCATATGGATTGTCTAGTCGGGAGAAAGAGACTCACTAGAGAATAACTCCTTAGAGACCAGCATCTGTAGGAGGTGCAACAGCATCTTGTGACACTTATTGGGTATGAGGATATCGAAGGGCCAGGACATCTTGCATGGGTTATAGCAGCTAGACCAAGAATAGAATTAAGAATTCTATTCCTCAGATTTCAGAAAATTAGCAACTTGAGAAGCCCACACTGAGCAACCTAGCATCCAGGAAGTGATAAAATATAAAATTTCCTCTGAGAATGAGCAAATCATTGGCTTCATTGCCTCATGAGCCTAAGACAGAAAGGAGGGAGAAAGGAGCCAGGATGTGGAAAGTGAGGCAGAAACCAGGAGCAGAACAGAAATGAATGAAGTGGATTGAGCCACGAAGAGGAGCACGGTGAGGGAGAGTGCAGTGTGGGCAGAGAATGCAGTTGAGTAACAAGAAACCAACAGCATGCAGTCAGTGGATTGGGGAAAATTTGAGGGAGAAGAATGTATCTGTTAGCATAGTGAAGGGGGATGATGGTGTGGGGCTGTGAGGTTGTGTGCAGAGAGGTTGTGTGCAGAGTGTTGAAAGAACAGTTGGAGTCTGTGCTACCTTTGAGTCTATCCCTTAGTCTGTCTTCTGCAGCTTGTCATGATGACCTGGGAAAGGACAGAGAAACACCCAGAGTCAAACCCTCCTTTTATTCCTACCCCATCCCTCAAAGCCCCAGCTCTTGTTCCCTTCCAGCTTCAGGCCCTGATCTCTGATCCTGGAGGGGTATGGACTCCCCTTCTCACCTTGACCGCCACCAGCCACATTTGCTGCTTCATCTGGAAATTAATAATTTCCTTTGCATATTAGGTGTGAGTCACGGTACTTTGTTTTGTGCACAAGAATAAACTCATGTCCCAGACCTTCTGTTGCTGTCATCTCTTCTAGTTTTATACCCAAATCCTGATCTTGATATTCTCTAACCCATTCCCTTAATCTCCTGACTCCTGAGCTCCCTCTCCCATTCCTGCCATTCCATTTTTCACCCTTTTGCCCTTCATCCACCTCCACCACTCCCCTTGGTTTCCTCTCCCCACATTTTCCATCCAGGTTCCCCCCGTTTCTAGCCCCTACTCCATACTTCCCAGGCATGACCTTGGCTTACAGAACTAACAGAAGCTGGAAAGGCCCTCTGAGCCTTTTGCCGTTAACGTTTCCTAGCTCCCTAGAGGAAGCAACCATGTTAAACAGTCTCTGGGAATTAAATGGCTAGGGGTGAAAATGGGTTGGGAGAGGGAAGAAGGAGAGAAAGGTGGATCAGTGTGGACTTAGACTAGTTAAGAGAAGTCACCAGAGACAAGCTGAAATAAAAGGCTTCTGAGACGGAAAGTGCCATTGCTCTTTCCAGCAGGGGGCATGTTTATGCTAATAACCAGGCCCAAGACACTGATACTCTCGAGTACATAAAAACCAAAAACCAAACCTGTTGCCATCGAGTGGATTCTGACTCACAGCGACCCTAGAGGACCGAGTACTCAAGTACATAGCCTCTGAGAATTCCAAGGGAAGAGCCGAGGGAGAGCATTAGGCGAAATCTTCTGTCTTCACCCACCTCAGTAGTTTTAGGTACTCAGTCATAGATAGACAGTCGAAATTTCAGTTTTTGTTTTTGAGAGGAGGGTGGTGGTGATGATGAAATCACCTTTTACTATTATGTTTTTTTCTTCTGATAGCTTCCTTGGGTTGGGATGAAATGGAGGACAGAAGGTGAAGGATCTAGAGGCACAGCTGGTCTGGAAAGGGACCAACTAGAAGGGGAGGAGGACTTTCCAGCCCCTAGCCTGAACCTGAAGAGTAGACGATGGGAGAAGCGTATAGACGGGAAGAGTGGAGAGCTCATAGAGGGACAGAGGGGTCTGGGAGTTTCGAAAGCCACTTCCTTAGGCAGCTGCAACAGGCAGTGTGGCTACAGCGGCAGCTGGTTCCAGAACCTGAGGAGTAGGTGGGAAGATCCAGGATGTTCACGCAGCTTCTGAGGAAGGGAATGGGTAAATGACAGCCTTCCCCCAAGGGGCTCTCAAGCTTATGCCCCTGCCCAGAGTCTCTTTTTGAACAGTGTAATGGGATAACCCAGAACCTATGGAGTGTGTGCACCCTTTGAAGGAAGTCCCAAGTAGGAACCTCAGAGAGCAAGGGCCCTGGCAGATCAGAAGCCTACATGTGCTTCTCAGGGGTACATCAACATCTGTCCTGCAGAGTAGGCTGAACTGAGCTCCCCCAAATGTGCAGATCCAGGTGTTCATCTGTTCTTAGAACTGCCAGAGTTTAAGGGGAAAGAAAAGGGAGTGAGGTGGACAGAAGAACTGGTCAAGTCTTCCCCACATCATCCCTGACTGCCTAGAAGCATTGGGTTTGGTTAAATCAATCCCTTATCCTGACAAGATCTGGCCCTCAGCAGAGGAAGACCAACCCATCCAGGAACTTTAAAAGAGCAGTTCTATTGTGAACAGATGTTCATTCCCTTCCCAAACAGCGCCTCAAGTCCTCCTACCCCCAAATACACCCACTGGTCCCTCCAGCTCCGGCCTAAATTGGCTCTGGGTGGCCCTCAGGGCACGTTCTCCAGGTTCTCTCTCTCTCACTCTGAATTCCTATCCACCACTTGCTGCCTGCTTCCTCTCCTTTGGTCTTCAATTTCTCCCTGAAGGCTTTTCTGGATCTGTCTCCAACTGCCAAGGGAAGGGGAGCTCTCCCTAGGCAGGCTGATCCCTGGCTCAGACAGCTCAGTGGGAGAATCCCAAAGGCCTTTTCTCCCCTTTAGGAGCCTCTGGGCAAGGAGAGCAGGATCTTGGTTCCAGGGTCTCAGTACCCCCTGTGCCATTTGAGCTGCTTACACTCATCATCTCTATTAATAACTACCCTCCCTCCCCCACTGCCAGTGCTGCCCCCACGCCTGGCCATCTCGGGTTCTCGGTCATAGCAACTCAGTCCTCCAAAGCTGCTGGACCCCAGGGAGAGCTGACCACCGCCGGAGCAACTGGTAAGTCCAGTTCTATGGCCAGAGGGGCTGGAGTCCACTCTGCTTACTTCTGTGTCTGTGTCTACAGTTGTTAGTTTTCATCTTGCGTGAGTGGCCCCCCCCAGTCTATGCTCAGCTCTCGGCTGTCCAATTCAGGGGTGCCACAGAAAGTTGGAAAGAGATGGGTCCAGGAGGTTGGAGGGAACAGAGATATTGGGAGAGGTACTGGAGGAATAGGGGGTCCAAGAGGCTAATGGAAAAAAGAATCTGGGAGGGGCTGAGAGAGGTGCAGGGAGAGTCCATTTAAACGTTCTTGGACTCTGGCCTCAGCAGACCCCACCAAGTTAGTAGAGCTGCAGATGTGTTTGTGAAGCAAGACTCAGCAGAAGAGGGGATTTTGCTAAGGGCAGACTTCTGTTAAGGAAGAGCTGAAGTCCATATCTGTTCCCAGCTTGTTCCCCTCCACTGCCAGATCCTGTTACTGTGTTCCTGTCCTCTGCAATGATATTGCTGAATTGACAGGCTCAGGGTTCAAATGCTCCCTGTCTCCCCACAACTCCAGTTCTGGGATCTGGGGTGTGGGTGACTGAAGGGGAGCACAGCAGTGACCTCCCAGGCCACATTCCAGCTGGCTCAGTGGAGGAGCAACAATCTCTCCTTCCTATGGAGAATGTTTTTGGCTGAATCCCCATAACCCTGGCAGAACATTTCTCTGCCCCCCTGGGGCTTGGGGAAGACTGAGAAGAGGCCAGAGCTGGAATCACAGCCCCAATCTGAGATCCCAACGCAAATAAACATTTCAAACCATGCCAATCCAATGAAACCTGGGTGTACTGTCTTGCCTGGGTTGCCTTTTTTTTTAAACCACCCTTCCCCCAGCTGTGTTCCTAATCCCTGCACCAGCTCTGTATAAAATAGCTCAATAGAAGCTGGTAGAGGGTGGGGGCAGGGGGCACATCTACACCTCCTGCCCTGCCTCCCAGAAGAGAGAAGCCCTAAAGCAGTGGGTTTTCACCTTTTGGGGGAATCCATATTTCTTTGAGAATCTGATGAAATTTTGCCCCCTGAAGCCCTGCACCCCAGGTTAAGAAGTACTGCCCTGGAGTAGAAAAGGGGCTCTTTTGTTCACACTCACCCTTCCCTGTTTCTGTCCACCCTCCAAACTCCTCTTCCCACCCTATCCAGGCTGAACCCCCTCCACAATGCCGCTGTCAGGAACCCCGGCCCCCAACAAGAAGAGGAAATCCAGCAAGCTGGTCATAGAACTCACTGGAGGTAGGGCATGGATGCACCTACCTAGTGTGGGACTTCCTATTAAGAGCATCCCTGGACCAAGAATCCCAAAAATATCGTAATTTTATACATGTCTTAGCATGAAAGGATAAGAGGAATTCCAGTCCAGGGTCGGGGGAGGCAAGGAGAAGGGAGAAAAGACGGGACACTGACTACTCACCCTTCCACCCTTTTCACCTTGTAATCTGAGACAATGCCCTGCCATATTACCTAGCACAGATCCAGGACCACAGGACCATGAGTCAGTGGGGTGTATGTTTGAGGATGAAAACACATATGACAGAGACTGGCACAAAGAAAGATTTCAATAAATAGATGATTTCTCCCTGAGAAATTAATTAATTTCCTTACTTCTCTCCCCAGAGGTAGGGCTGTGGGGAAACCACACAGGCATTTCTCCTAGGGTCAGGCAGGCATGCATGGTGTAAAGAGCTCTCTCAATACCCAGAGGCTGTTGGGAGCCAGAGTTCACTGAGGGGGACAGAAGGGAAAGGAGTTAAGATACGCATCTGTATTTAGAGGTGGCCAATTCCACATAGGATTGGCTTTTGGGCTCTCCCATGCCATAGTTTCCTCAATGCCTCCACCTATGATGTTCCTTTACTCCTTTTGCCCTGTACCCCATGCCCATGCCCCTCTTACTCCATCTACCTCTCTACTCTAGTATTCTTACTATCTCCATTCTGCACCCCAATTCCCATGCTTTCACTCTAACTCCAAATCCAGGAAATCAAAATTTAGACAAACTAGACAGAGTTTGATCAGACATCACAAACAGTACCTGTCCCCCTAAGTGATCTCTGCCAGGACACACAAACTTAGTTGTGGACGGGGCCTACAACCTGAGCCCAGAAAACCCTACTTCCCTCTTTCCCTTTCCTCTTCCTCCTTACCTCCCTGAAAGGTGGGCAGGAGAGCTCAGGCCTGAACCTGGGCAAGAAGATCAGTGTCCCAAGGGATGTGATGTTGGAGGAGCTGTCGCTGCTCACTAACCGGGGCTCCAAGATGTTCAAACTGCGGCAGATGCGAGTGGAGAAATTTATCTATGAGAACCACCCCGATGTCTTCTCTGACAGCTCGATGGTGAGTTCTGAACCTTACCACTCTCTCACAGCCTGGGGCCTTTCCTGGTAGGGCCTGAATCTCCAAAATACCACCAACCTCCCCACTCTGCAAATTCATAACCTCATTAAATCCCCAGATATACTGAATCCCCAACAGCTCCAGGCGAGTTACAGCTCACCTCTGAAACTCAGTCTCTATCTTTGAGCTGGTGGAAGTGGCTGGAGCGGGGAGAGAGGTACCACACCCTCAGGGAGAAAATTCCTTCCCAGTTTGGGTAAGTGGTAGATAGGGTTACCACATAAAATATAGAATGCTTAGTTAATTTTATATTTCAGATATGTAATGGATAACTTTTTTTTAGTGTAAGTATTTTCCAGGCAATATGTGGCACATAAAAATAAAAATATAAGACAGCCAGTTAAACTTGAGTTTATGAGTATATGCACACAAATAATTTTTAGAGTAAATATGTTGTTGTTAGTTGCCACCGGGTCAATTCCGACTCATAGCGAACCTATGTGTGCAGAGTAGAACTGCTCCACAGGGTTTTCAAGGCTGTGACCTTTCAGAAGCAGAACACCAGGCCTGTCTTCTGAAGCACCTCTGGGTGAGTTTGAACTGCCAACCTTTTGGCTAGTAGTTGCGCGTTTAACCATTTGCACTGCCCAGGGACTCCTATTATAAGTACATCTCATGCAACATTTGGGACACATTTATACTAAAAAAAATTCATTGCATATCTCAAATTAAAATTTAACTGGATATCTTGTATTTTTATTTGCTAAATCTGGCAACCCTAGAAAGAGTTAAGTGAGTTTTTATAGCCATCTCCTTCTTGAGCCATTCTTTTGTTTAAAGCGTCAGTCTTTTAATGTGACCCTTTACGTGTCCCTAATATGTGTCCCTCTTCCCTCAGGACCCCAGATGTGGGGTCTGAAACTGTCCTTCGTCCAGATCCTACATCCCCTACTCAGGTTTCTTGACCAAAGGAAGAAAAGTAGGAGTTGGAGAGCGACCAGGCACAAGACGTTAAAACTGAGAGAAGGAAGGGATCTTCTCTATTTCCTTTCTTCCTCTATCACCTTCCTTGGGGGATTGGAGGGGGAGTGGATATAGACACCTACACGGGGCCAGGCACAAGAGTGTTCGTCATTGGCTCTTACGTAGGAACAGGGTGAAAATGCTGAGCCAGTCACATCTAACTTTAGGAGGCCAAAAGCTCTCCTCTATGTCTGGGTCTGGTTACACTGGGTGGAGCGTGGGGGTGTGCCTGGTGGGGTGGCCCGGAGAGCCTCCTGAAGGAGCTGGTGGGGTTATTTTTAGGCTTTGTGGCTGAATCTAGTGTTGCCCTTTTGGGCACCCTTCCCCCTTCCCAGCTATAATTTCATTGTCAGGAAGTCCTGGTTCAACAGGTACCAAGAGAAAGAGAGAGTGAGGGAGAAGAAAGTTCTATGTGTTGGACAAGCTGAAAAGGGGAGGGGGAGAGCTCTCTCTAGTTCCTCAAATTAAGGGTAGGTTCTCCACTGCTAACCCCATCCTCTCAAATTTTAACTGAGCAGGCAGAAGTCTTGGTCCTCTTTACCTTGGTAAGGATGGGAAAGGGGAGTGTGGAGAATGAGTTACTTCTACCCTAAGAAGTAACTGGAGGAACTGAGCCAAGGGGGTCCCACCCCTCAAGGAGAGTTTAGCTCCTCTCAGCCAGGATATTCACCTTCCATGCACTGGAGGGGGGAATCTCAGAGGATTCAGTGTCTTCCAGTTGACCATTGTCTCATCACCTCCTCCCTCTCTGTACAGACCTCTCTCTTTGTATATGCCCAACATTCATCACTATCTTTCCTCTAACTCTGCACTTTCTTTTCAGGATCACTTTCAGAAGTTCCTTCCTACAGTGGGGGGTCAGCTGGGCACAGCTGGTCAGGGATTCTCCTACAGCAAGGGCAGTGATGGAGGCCAGGCAGGGGGCAGTGGCTCTGCCAGACAGTATGGCTCTGACCAGCAGCACCATCAAGGCCCTAGGTCTGGGTCTGGATCTGGGGACACAGGTGGCCCTGGGGGCCAGGTCAGCAGAGGAGGAGGTGGCACAGCGGGAGCTGGTGAGTCAGGAACAGGTAAGTACTCTCACCCAAGAGTAATGTGTCTGGGCCCTAGAGCAGGGATATCCTCAGGAATGAGGCCTAGACTAGGTGGGGGGAGCAGGGGAGGCCAGCGGAGATATCTGGGTGGACTCTCTGGGTCCAGAAGTATACACAGATGTGTCTGTTCCACCCAGAAGCCTAGTCTTTCAGTCACCTATCTGGTTTTTCAGATCCAGTTGCAGATTTGACCCCAAGCTGTCATTATGCCACAAACCTTATACAATTACCTGAATATTATACCTTTGGTTCCTAGCCCCAGCCTAGTGCAGGGGTATAGGATTAACTTCCATTGGCTACTAACTGCTATTATTTGACCTACCTTTCTCTCCCATGGCTTCCAGGAGACCAGGCAGGTGGAGAAGGAAAACATATTACTGTGTTCAAGACCTATATCTCTCCATGGGAGCGAGCCATGGGGGTTGACCCCCAGCAGAAAGTGAAACTTGGTATTGACCTGCTGGCCTATGGGGCCAAAGCTGAACTTCCCAAATATAAGTCCTTCAACAGGTAGGGGTGGTGGGGAAGGAACCAGATGCATTCTAGTGTGTGGGATGGAGACTTTGGTTCAAGTGTTTCAGGAGGATGAAGACAGATGGGAGGAATACAGTGGTCCTAAGTGAAGGCCTTTGCTCTCGCTCTAGCTCAGAAACAGATCAGTATGCAGAAGGAAAACATTACTGGGAGGAATGATCTGCATTCTAGTTCATAAGCCATTTATAAGCTATGTGGTCAAGGGAAAGTCAACCTACTTCTGAGCCTTGGTTGCCTTGACTATAAAATGGGAATAATATATTATCTGTTTGAAAGCCTCTTTTGAGGATCCCTTCCATTCAAGGTCTAGGATTCCATTACTCTCCCATAATATGATTCTGTTTCCTTATACCCTACTTTAGTAAGGGTCTAAGTATCTATTCTCTATCTCCATAGATCATGGAGATCTTTATCAAAGCAGGATAGGGAAGTATTAGAGAAGTGCTTTTGCATTGAGTCCTCTCACCCAGGCCATCCACGACCCACCTGGGGTAGCATGGAGAGTTGGTAGGGTCTCTACATTATAATTTAAGGTGGCCTTAAACCCTTGGGTCTATAGTGTTTGGGGTCACTTTCTCTGAAATGCATGCTGCTGTGGGTAACAACTATTTATAAGACTATCTAGTACCCATGGCGCCTTGGTGGTGCAGTGGTTAAGCGCTCGGCTGCTAACCGAAAGGTCGGTGCTCCACGGGAGAAAAGATGTGGCAGTCTGCTTCCATAAAGACTACAGCCTTGGAAACCTTATGGGTCTTCTGTCCTATAGGTCTGCTATGAGGCAGAATCGACTCGATGGCAGTGGGGAATTTAGTACCCACTAGCCTCCTTCTCTTATTATTAGCTTTGAGGAAACAGGCAAACCAGACTTCTCCACCCTCAGAATGGGTTAACATCTGACTGATAAGGCTCTGTTCTTTTTGTTCTGGTTTTTAATTAAGTAATGTGTTCCCATCTCAGGACGGCAATGCCCTACGGTGGATATGAGAAGGCTTCCAAACGCATGACCTTCCAGATGCCCAAGCTTGACCTGGGGCCCCTGCTAAGTGAACCCTTGGTCCTCTACAACCAGAACCTCTCCAACAGGCCTTCTTTCAATCGAACCCCTATTCCCTGGCTGAGCTCTGGGGAGCCTGTAGACTACAACGTGGATATCAGCATCCCCTTGGATGGAGAAACAGAGGAGCTGTGAGGTGTTTGCCCCTCTACCTTACATCAAGTTTCCCCACTCTGGTTCTGCTTTGGAGAGGGAATGCTGAGCAGGATACCCCCATGTAAAAAAGGAGGGAGAGATCTGCCTTTTCAGCCTTGACTCCAAGTCCCCACTCCAAGTATCCTTCCTTACCAACTCAGAACTCCCCTTCCACTTGCTCCGTATGGAACCTGCTCTTTTATGGAATTTGCCCTGACACCAGTAACAGTCAATAAACTTCAAGGAAATGAACTCATTCTTCCTCTGATATGTGAGGGCAGACGAAAGCTGAGGCTAACAATGCGCAGAGACTAATTAAAGTCAAACAGTAAGCATTCATTACTCAGACTTCAAGACCAGACCTGAACTCTGGTTGCTTACACACCCACATCCACACCTACGAAACCACATTCACAGGTATATATAAAACATACGTATTCAGTAGAGCATGAGACAAATACTCATGCACAAACACACGTGTTAGCCCATATGTGGGCAAAGCTAAGAAACTGTTGTGCACTGTGGTTAGGAAATAGGTGTTGGTGACCTTGATATTAGCTCTCTTTATGTAGCTGATTAGAAGTCAGGGTAATCAGGGTTACACAATTGTCACAGAACTAGAGCATGCCATAAAGTTTCCAGATGACCCCAGAGTGGGCTTAGGAAATGTGTCAAAGGTTATAGATTCTCAAAATGAAGAAACAGAATAGGGAGCCATGTGGAATCTAGAGGGGAATGGGAGAAACCAACTAGTTATAGTATGCCTGCCTCTGTGTGAACACAGCAAGAAAAAATCTAAAGGTCAGAGGGGTACCAGAATGGTGTCCAGAAAGCACTGTGATTGGAAAGAAACCATGAGAGTCCAATAGGAATGAACAATACCACTCTTTTTACTGATTTCAAGCATGGGGTCTCTCTAGAGTCCCAGACTTATTCCTATGTTCCACAAAGTAAGAATGATGTAGACCAGGAAGAATAAAGAGATGACTCAATAGGATCTGGAAAAACAACTTTAGGAGAGCTTGCTGATTTTCATCCAACTCAACTCTATGAGCTGTTAATGATTATATTAAGTTGCTAGGCTCTGCATTAAATTGATCCAATTTTAGTGAACCTTAGGTAACATGACATTTACCCTGGTCACCTTCCTTGATAACCTAAAGAATTAATTTCAGGGGATTTATGCCCCCTCTTAAACTTGTATACAAAATTGTATTTCTGTGTCCATTTTTCTAAGGAAAGAGATGTCATAGTTTGGATTTCCCCTAAACAGATCCTGAAACAAAGATTTGGATGCAAGTAGTTCATTTGGGAGGTGATCCCAGAAAGCCAAGCAGGATAAGGGAGTGGAAGGAAAGTCAATAAAGGGTGCTTTGGGCAACTGGGGCAGAAATCCTCTGGGAACTCTCTGAGAACAATGCTATTTAAATTGTGGTGCATGGACTGGCACCATCAGTACCTTCTGGGAGCTTGGTTAGAAACACAAACTCTTGTCCCAGGAGTCTGTGACTTATTAATCTCTCCATGTGATTCTTATATGCTAGCAAATTTTAAGAAACATTACAGTAAAACATATCTCTGAATTGCCCTGGTGAGGAAATGGAGTATTTATCCACCAAATCCCATGTTTCATTGGTTGTAGATTCCTCCTGGTAATGTTAACTTCATTACCAGGGGAAGTTAACACTGGCACTTCCAGGGAGAGCTAAGCATGCTCCTAGGCAGAGAGATCTCAGGTGTTTGAGGTAGGAAGGTATGGGCCTGTACAGGATCAAAGCTTTAGTGAACTCTGGGGTGGGCTGAGGGAAAATGGGCACAGACAGAATCTGAATAAGGGTTCATAGCTTTCATCAGATTCTCAGGTTTATCAGTTTGTGAGCCTCCCTAAAAAGCTTAAGAACTACATGACTTCAACAATTGTTTATTGAGTATGATCTACTTCTGAAAATCAGCCAGTGAAAATCCTATGGAACACAATGGTCTGATCCACAACGGATCATGGGGATGGTGAAGGACAGATGGCATTTCATTCCACTGTGCCTTGGGTCATCATGAGTTGGGGGCCAACTCAACGGCAGCTAACAACAATAACAACTGTATACCAGGTACCATGTCAGACATCGGAGGTACAAAGATGAATAACAACTTTCATGTGACAAAGAGATTTCACAGTCAACCATAAAATAATTATCAAATGCCTACCCTTAAAGTTGAGGGCAGTGGTGGTTCAGTGGTAGAATTCTTGCCTTCCATGTAGGAGACATGGGTTCAATTCCCGGCCAATGCACCTCAAGAACAGCCACCACTCATCTGTCAGGCTTGTGGGTTGCTATGATGCTGAGCAGGTTTCAGTGGAGCTTCCAGACTAAGACAGACTAGGAAGAAAGGCCTAGCAACCTGCTTCCCAAAAAATCAGCCAATGAAAACCCCATGGATCACAATGGTCTGATCCTGTTATGCGTGGGGCTGCCATTAGTCTGGGGCCAACTCTATGGCATCTACCAACAACTCTTAAAGTTGGGGGAAGAAAGTCCAGTGTCTACCAGTGAACGGCTCTGAAAACCTAAAAACTTACTTTTTTTCCAAGCTTGGAATGTCTGAAATTCTAAATACAACAACAAATCATGATGCAAGTTTATTAAATTACAGGGAGCCCAGGTTGGTTATGAAATTATCTCCTAAGTAGGAAAGTCTACTTAGAAGTCAAATTATTACCAGAAGTTTAATTGGTAAATATGAAACAAAAGAACAGGATAGCCTTTATGGAAAGATCATCAAACAATGGTGGTTTAATGCATTAAAGTACATGCTTGTACAGGATCCAGCCAGAAATTTAGTCAAATCCTCAATCTCTGGCATTCCTTCGCCTGGATGCTATTTTCTGTTAAAATATCCTTTCCTCAAAAATGTTTCACACATTTGAATACCATCGTTCACAGAGGTTGAACACTGGAAGCAGAGCTAGCTGTCTATACTGCTCATAGACATCTTCCATTCGGTTGTCACTGTGCTTTAAAACTCAGAAAAGGTCACACTTTTAGATAGGGGTTTGTAATCTCCAGTGGGTCCTAGTCCCCACGACTAACTATTGTTTTATACCAGGTCATCTTTTATTTTTGTAATTACTATTACTTGCCTAGCCTCTGCAGTAATTTAACAACTTCAAGGGTTTGTTTTACATTGACCACAAGCCTATAATACCTCCCCCGTACCCCCAGTCACCTACATAGTTCATTCACTCCTTAGTTTATGATCTAGAGCTGCGCTGTCCAGTGACCACTAGCCACAAGTGGCTACTGAGCTCTAGAAACGTGCTTAGTCTGAACTGAGATGTTCTGTAAGTATAAAATAAACATCAGATTTTGAAGACTTAGTAAGAAAAAAAAAAAGTAAAATATCTCAGTAATAACTTTTTACATTGATTACATGTTCAAACGGTAAGGTTTTAAATATATTGGGTTAAATAAAATATACTATTAAGATTAAATTCACCCGTTTCTTTTTACTTTTTAGAAATGTGGCTAGCAGAAAATTTAAACTGCATAATATGGTTCACAATATATTTCTATTTAACAGCACTGGTCTAGACTATCACCCTATGAGTGCTATTCAGGAGGCCGCAAGAGGCGAACATGAATTCATATATTACAGTATTTCTACTTCCTTATTTGTTTCCCTCTGGGCTTTACTCTTCCTTGTCGACCAACGTTCTCCAAATCACCTTCTGTTCCAGATGCTATCCTATCAGTCTGCATTTACAGTTTTCCGAGAGATGAGAAGGACCTAAGTGTTGAGAGTCACGGAAGCAAGGATGATGTGTCCGTAGGGTGGCAAGCAACAAGAGCAAAGCTCAGATCACACACAAACGCGGTCCCCTTCCGCATCCAAGGCTAAACACCTATGCTTACATCCTATTTTTTCTTTTTAACTTTTGTTTCCTATTTTGGTCTGGCGAACTGATGGGGGCGGAACACCTCTGGATAAACATTTACCGAAGCCAAATACCGTTTACCAACTACGGCACGGTGAAGACGGATGCAAACTTTTTTGATAAAAACTTTTCGAAGGAAAGGAATGAAAAGATGGGAAGACAAGTTTCTGGCCTGCCCTCTCCATCTCCAACTACGCTGCATGCAGAAGGAAAATGCCGGGAAAACTTTAACTTCAGCTAAAGGCGACACTGCTCTAGGTTTGAGAAAGTTTGGGAAAAGAAGGCCCCATCCTTAAAGTTTTCCCATTGTAGGGTCCCTATAGTAACTTCCCCCAAACCCGGACCATCCCGCCAACAACAGTTTCCCGACTCTCGGGCCAGGTGAAACTTCATCCTCGCCTCAGTCCCACCTCGAAACCTTTCCAGGCCACCCTTGAAGTGCTTTGCGGCCGCCATTTTACTTTATACACTACTATCGCGAGATATACTGTAGCCGTTTCAAGTCTGACTTCGTTTACTTTCTGGCGAGGGGCTTTTCTGGGCAGTTCTCGCTGTAGCTGAGAAAAGTGTCGCGAGAACTGGTTGCCTTGGCTCCCTGTAGCTATAGCAGCCGCGGCGGTTAAGGATGCGGCGGCGGGAGCGGTGAGTGCGACACCCTCAGGGGGGCGGGGCCGGAGGTAACTGGGTGCAAGGGGTTGCTCCTGGGGAGGGGGCAGGGAAGACCGGGTCGCGAGGAATGCACCCAAGTGTGACGTGCGGGGAAGGACACGGGTCCCGTGGGTACAGGGACAGGGCGCCGGTCTGCGCTGGGGCACCCGGGGGGGCTCGAGTTGCTGGGAGGTCTAGGGGGAGGGACCGGGGTGTAGTGAGGTCCAAGGGGCAGGGGTCCGAGGTTGGAGGGGTGTGTGTGTTGGGAGCAGGGGGGTTACCGGGACTTGGAACTGAATAAAGGGATCGGGCTACATCGGGGAAGAAGTGGGAAGAAATGGGGTACAGCGAGAAGGAGGGTACGTTGAATGGGGGCACAGAGGTTGGGCCCGGTTTGCTTTGCGTTGTGTAATCCGGTGGGCTGGGTAGGAGAGGGGATTGGACTGTCGCAGCTCCCCGGGCTCTGCCTGAGGCTCGTTGGGGAGAGCGCGCCAGGATCTAGGTCCTAAATGGCGTGGCGGGAATGGTGGCGTCCCGGACCTTCAGTGTCCCCCACCTCCAAAGAAATGTCCCATAGACTCTGAAATGCGAAAGGAGGCTCCTGGTGAACTAGTATTAGTTAGAAAGATTTTTTTTGGCGGAGAGACTGAGTAGGATAATGAATGATTGCTGGTCTAAAATAAAGCGTGGGGTGGGGGCGGGAGAAAGAAATTCTTGAGAGAGGGAGAAAAAAAAAACTAAGGTCTGTTTCTTCTGGAGCGTATTGAGTTGGAAGAAGGGGGTGTGTGCTAAGATCACGTTTCTTTCCAGATTCATTCAAGCGTAGAATGCTTTTACGGTGTACTTATGAAATTGTATAGGCAGTGTAAAGTCAGTTTAGATAATACAGTGAAACCTTCCACAAATCCAACTTAAAAACTAAGAGAAGTCTTTCTATTGCAGCAGCAGGCTGAACACTAAATCTAGGGATAGTTTTAGTTGCTTGAATATACCAACTAATGCTCCCAGAGTGTGCCTATTCAGGTTATTTGCTTTTTAAGAAATGGACGAGGTTTTATTTTAGGAGACAGGACAAGTTTTGAATATCTGCCCATACAGAAATGACAGGAGTCTTGCAGGAGTTAAAATCACTAAGAGGGCAAAATATTTAGTCTCTGAGTCTTTAGGACTGTTTTCTGGAGACAGGTTTGGACCACTTTACCTGTTGACTCTTATTATTTCTAGTGAAAACAATGACTTCAGTTCAGGCATAAAAATAGTTTATACATTTCAATTTATAGATACTAGCTTTCTGATAATTTTTCTCACTGTATCTTCTGTAGGTATAAATTTGCAAGGGATAACCTCTTGATTATGTAACTGGATCATTCCATGTTGAGTTCCACAAACCCATTAATTAGAATAATGGCTTATAAATCCTTCTTGAGCTAGCCTTGATGTGGTTAGTCATTGAACCCATTTATTTGGTGTGTGTTAGATTAAAGCGTTTTATTTATGTCAGTAGCTAAACTTTAAAGTAGAAGTGCTTTTCTGAGGCAAGACAAAGCTTTGTGTGTTGGTTGGGCCCAAAAGATTTCTGCATGAATCCATCAACAATGTTTTACTGTGCAGGGAGGAAAAAAAGGATTAATACATTTATTTATTCATTCAGCAAACATTTATTGAGACCTATGGAGCTGACTCAGATCAGCAACTAACAACAACAACATTATATGTCTGACTACTGAGCCTTCAGAATACAAATACAAGTAAGAGAATCTTGATTTCTTCCTTGGAGTTGCTCAGAGCCTAGGAGAAGAGACTGAGAGAAACAGATAATTACAACGTAATAAGCACAATATATGAACACAGGAGTATGAAACAAGGTTCTGGCTCTGAGGAATTTACATAGCTGACATGACTAAAAGGGAAGAAAGAATTTTGAAAAATCACAAAATATGCAAATTCTAAACTGTATACAGCATTATATACCAAAACCAAAACCCGTTGCCGTCGAGTAGATTACAACTCATAGTGATCCTATAGGACAGAGTAGAACTGTCCAGTTGGGTTTCCAGGGATCGGCTGGTAGATTTGAACTGCCAGCCTTTTGGTTAGCAGCCTGAGCTCTTAACCACTGTGCCACCAGGGCTTCACAGCACAATACAGAGAACGTATATTAAGTTTGTCAGAGAAATATAAAAGTTTTAATATGTAAATTTGAGGGAAAAATTCACTGCTCAGTTAATAATAGTCTTTTTTGATACTCCTAAATACTACTGAGCTTTAAGTCAACAACAGCAACAACTAACATTCACTGAGTAATTATTAATGTGCCATGCATATAATCTCATTTTATTTTCACTAATCCTCTGCAGCTGCTACTAATATTCAATTTTTTTAAATAATTTTTTTTTGTTGAAAATATACATAGCAGAACATAACACTGATTCAGCAATTTCTACATGTACAATTCAGTGACATTGATTACATTCTTCAAGTTGTGCAAACATTCTCACCCTCCTTTTCTGAGTTGTCCTCCCCCATTAACATAGACTCACTGCCCCCTAAGGTTCCTGTCTAATCTTTTGAGTTGCTGTTGTCAGTTTGATCCCATATAGTTAGATCTGAAAAGAACACAATACTCAAGGCAGACATTCTTGACTAGTTAAGCTAAACTATTGTTTGGTTTTAAGAAGATTTCAGGGGATATTTTTGGTTTAAGGTTTAAAGATTATCCTAGGGCAATAGTGTCAGGGGTTCATCCAGCCAGTATTCAATTTTAAAGATTAAAAAAATTGAGGCATAAAAAGTTAAGGAAGTTACCAAAGATCATAAACCAAAAAACCAAACCTATTGTTGTCGAGTTGATTCTGACTCAAAGCAACCCTATAGGACAGAGTAGAACTGCTTCATAAGGTTTCCAAGGAGCACTGGGTAGATTCAAACTGCCAAACTTTTTTGGTTAGCAGCCTGAGCTCTTAACCACTGCACTACCAGGGCTCCAAAGATCATAGAGGTAGTAAACGACAAATTAGGGATTGGAGTTGGAAATTTTTGTGACTCTAAAAACTAACCCTCTTAACTCTTCCTTTCTTTTGAAGGAGGGAGCCTAGGGATGGGAGAAGGGGGTAGAAAGGTTGAAGGTGGAGTTGGCCAGGAGACGAGAGTTCACTGGAGTGGGGCTGGGAGGATATCAATTTATAGGTAAGAGTATCTCTTTATCTTTTAGGGTTTATTGTGGTAAAATATATATAAAAAAGTTTACCATTTTTAAGTGTATAATTCATTAACATTAATTACATTGACCATGATGTGCTGCCATCACCACTATCCATTTCTAAAAGTTTTACATCACCCCTAGTGGCGCAGTGGTTAAGAGTTCGGCCGCTAATAGTTCTACCCTGTCCTATAGGGTCGCTATGAGTCGGAATCGACGGGTTTGGTTTTTTTTAAAACAGAAACGCAGTACCCCTTTAGCAAAAACTCCCATTCCGTTCTCCCCTCAGTCTCTAGTATCCACTAATAAACTTTTGTCTCTATGCATTTGCCTATTCTAGATATTTCATATAAGTGAAATCATACATATTTGTCCTTTTGTGTCTGACTCATTTCATTTAGCATAAAATTTCCTAGCTTCATCCATGTTGTAGCATGTATAAGAATTTCATTTTTATTTATCACCGAATAATATTCTCTTGTATGGATATATCATATTTTGTTGATCCATTCATCTGTTGATGAACACTTGTGTTGTTTCTACTGTTTGGCTGTTAGTGGAAATGCTGCAGTGAATGTTGGTGTATATGTATTTGAGTCTCTGCTTTCAAGTCTGTTGGGTATATACGTAGGAGTGGAATTGTTGGATCATATGGTAATCTTTTAACTTTTTGAGGAACTGCCAAACTATTCCATAGTAGCTGAGACATTTTACATTCTCACCAACATGGGTTCCAGTTTCTTTACATCCCCACAAACACGTGTTATTTTCTGTTTCTCTGATAATAGCCATCCTAGTAGGTGTGAGGTGGTAGGGGTATCTCTTTTGTTAATTTGTAGATTTTTCTCTCAAATATTTACACTATGTATAGGGAACTAATTTGAATATTAGCATGATGCTAATATGAGGTTAGTATTGTTATATGGAGAATTGAGTAAATTACCATATTCATGCTGTGTATAATTGTATAGGGAGCTATGCTTGGGAAAATAAATCATAACAAGAAATTGTTATAATTTGTAAGCTTCCAGAGAGTGATCGTTTTAGTAGTGGAAATGGTTATCTATATTCATGTATAGGGCAAATGTTATTATGACAGACCTTAAGGGATTTAGTCAGTTTTTATACTGCAGTTTTTTTGTATTGAGAAAAGTGTATATACATATTACATGTATTTCTATATTTACTTTCAGATTTTTTTTTTAACTCCATATTCCAAAGTCTAAAATCTAATTTTCTGGTTAAAAATCAAATTTTGCATCTTATGATATCTTAGTATGTTCTTTTTAAAAATCTAAGTGTTAATGATAAATAACCATCCATGAATTATTGATACTTAGTTCTAGACTTAATTAAATGCTAGAGGTCAACCAGTTCAATTCATGGGTTTTATATTGAGAAACTAAAGCCTAGCAGAAATTAAATGACTTTCCCAAAGTCACACAGTTGCATAATGTCCTAATTTCCAATTAAGTGTGCCTTGTACTCTACCGCATTGCCAAAACAATATTTAATAATTGCTTACATACAGAGTTGTGGGGCCTTGGTGGCACAGTGGTTAAGAGCTTTGGCGTGCTACAGCTGCTAACCACAAGGTCGGCAGTTCAAATCCACCAGCCACTCCTTGGAAACCCCGTGGAGTAGTTCTTCTCTGTGCTGTAGGGTCATTATCTGTCAGAATCAACTCGACCACAACGGATTTGGTTTTGGGTTATGTATAGAGTTTTAGATGCTCTCAGCTAATTTTGGGATACCAGTGTTGTCAGGAGACTATTGGTAGATGACAGAGTATAAACTGGTTACCTGTTTTCTGTATACTATGTTTATAGTTCCTACTTGTATTTAGGATAAATGCATTCAGGTAATTTATTCAAGTGGTTCCTGTGTTTGGTGTTTTATATTACTGTTTCATTTTTTTCTCTGTTCAGCTGCATTGTTGAGCCAGCTTAACAAATATTTATCTGTCTTCAAAAAAGGGGGAAGGTATATGACTATGTTGTAATACATAATATTCTTTAGAAAGACATGCGGATTTGAAGGGGAGTTGCTCATGTTTTTTCATCTAGTTGACTTTCTGCAGCAGCCCTATCATCTGTATAGATTTTACCTGGAATAGTACATGGGTGTGAATGAAATTCTTGTGTTTTCAAACACCTTTTAACTAAGTGGGCTAGGTGCCCATGTTTTTTTTTTGAGTTATTTTTGAGGCATTGAGACTTTTTTCCAAGAAAGGTTTAGAGCAAGAAAATGAGATGAGAGAGGAAGAGGCTTGAGGACTGAGAATGGGACTTCTACCAAAGGGTTGAAAACAGAGCAGCTGATGATCTGTAAAAAGGATAATGCATCTTTTAACTCTCACTCTCCACGGGAGAGCCTGAAGACCTTTTCTTGTGTTTTCCTACATATACCCTCCAGGGGTATGTAAAAGTATTAATTCCCAGCGCTTATATAAACATTGAACAAACCAAAAATAATTTACCCTACATGACCGCTAAAAGAATGATATCACATTTCAAACTTCCATTTCTTAGATTGCTTATGAAGTTGAACATTCCCCCATATTTATTACTTTTCTTTTTTCACTTCCCTGTTTGTCTTTAGGGGCCCTGGTGGTACAGTGGTTAAAGAGCTCAGCTGCTAGCCAAAAAGTTCGAATTCACCAGCCGCTCCTTGGAAACCCTATGGGGCAGTTCTGCTCTGTCCCATTGGGTCTCTATGAGTCGGAATCAACTTGACGGCAATGGGTGGTTGGTTTGTCTTTAATGTTTTTTTTTAATTTATAAATATTTAAATCGTATTATTAAAATAAATAAAAAATACATTCTTTAGAAAAAAGAAACAATACTTTATATAGAGATTAAGAAACAAAAAACTCCCCTTCCATAGATATCCAAAGTTTGGTGGATTTTCTTCTAGTCCTTTTTCTATGCATTTGTAGCATATTATAGTGTCTTTTATACTATATAGTGAGATGATATAGTATAAATTATATTTTTCTGCAGCTTTTTTTTTAAGCTTTGCAATATGCCTTTGAGATTGCTTTATATTAGTACATACTTTTTAACAGCTGATCGTCTATCAGTTTGAATTATTGATTTAACTGTTCCTTTTGATGAACTTTTAAGCTGTCCACAGATTTTTACCATTATCAACAATGCTAGAATGAATATCCCTCATTCTTGCCTCTTGTGCATATGTTCTAGTGTACCTCTAGAGTGAGTATCTAGAATTTTAGAATTTTGGTTAAAAGATAGGCATGTTTTCAACTTTGATAGATACTGCCAAATTGCCCTGCAGGCAGGCTGTGTACCACTCTGCTTTCCCACCAGCAGTTTATGAAAGTACTTACATCCCTACATACCTGTCAACACTTGATACTATCGATCCTGTACATTTTTGCTACTCTGATGGGCAGAAAATCATTGTTTTTTTAACTTACATTTTCCAGATTATTTGTGAGTTTGAGCATCTTTTTCTTCATTGCCTACTTACATTTTTGTGCTATTGCTTATTCTATCCTTTGCCTCTTTTTTAACTGGGCTTTTTTCTTTTGCCTGTTGGTAAATTGATAACAATGCTTTATACATATATGTGGATACAAATCTGTATTATATATACATATAGTTGCAAATATTTCTCTCCCAATCTGTCGCGTTGTCCATAGTGTTGGTTGATGTACTAAAATTTTTATATTTCATGTGGTCATATCTGCCTATCTTTTTCTTTATGGCTTCTGGATTTTGAGGCTTGCTTAAGAAGGCTTAAAGGAGCCCTGGTGGCACAGTAGTTAAAGTGCTCGGCTGCTAATTGAAAGGTTGGCAGTTTGAACTCACCAGCCGCTCTATGGGAGAAAGATGTGGCAGTCTGATTCTGTAAAGATTTACAGCCTGGGAAACCCTAAGGGGCAGTTCTGCTCTGTCCTTTAGGGTCACTATGAGTCGGAATTGACTTGATGGCAATAGATTTAAAAGGCTCTTCCTATCCCAAAATCGTAAAAATATCCTACTACATTTTATTCTAACACTTTACTAGTTTAAAAGTATTTAGCCGTTTAATTATTGTGTGTTTTGTGAGGTATTCTTCTTTTTAATAATATGCAACTGTCCCAAACCTATTTGTTGAACATCCTGTCCTTTTCTCAGTGATGTGAAATCTTATCTTTATCATGCTCTAAAAAATATATATACGTATTTTGTTTGTTTCTGACACTCTTCTTTTCACTTGATCTGTCTGTTTCTTCCTGGGCCAATACCACACAGTTTTAATTAGTTTGAAGATCAGACCCCCTTTCAGTTTTAGGGTATGTGTAAGAGTAGCTTTTACTTCTTTCAGAACCAGCCTTTCAGGTTTCATTTAAAAAAAAAATTCTGTTGGGATTGTAACTGGGTTGTATTGCAGTGAATAAATAGATTACTTACTTTATAGGAGAATTTATTGAGGGTTCCCATTCAGTTCTTTAAAAAATTGCCCTTCAGAGAAGTTTATAATACTCTTAGTATCAGTCTTGTACATTTCTAATTTCTAGATACTTCATAGTTGTTTAAAGTTGTTATGGCAATTGGGATCTTTTATCCCATGACTTTTTTTTAATTGGTTGTTGCTGGCATATAGGAAAGCTGTTGATTTTTCCATGTTGATCTTGAATCGAATCACCTTCCTTAACCCTTTATTGATTGTAATAGTTTTTCATTTCATTCTTTTGGATTTCCAAGATAGTCATTTTTCCAGCTGTTCATGTCTTTGCCCATTTTCATTTTGGTATATTTGATTGTTTCTTATTTTGATATATTAAAGCTCTTCATAGTAAAAATATTATTCCTTTATTATGTAGCTTGCAATGTTTTTTCTAGTTTGCTGTTTGCTTTTAGGGGAAACCTTTTGACCGTCAGTGGGTTGAAACACTAGAATGGGCTATTGAAATGCTTGTAAGGTTAATATCTTGACCCTAGGAAAATTCTGAGGTTAGAATTCTTTAAACCAAGTCTGATGAATAAACCTATTCATTAAGATGAATGGAAAAAAAAACCAAAAACACTTCTAGGCACAAAGGAGATTTGATTATAAAATTCAGAAACTCATCTGAGTTAAACGATAGAATTTAAAGTTCAGAAGAAGATAACTGAGTACAACTGATCCGGCTTTAGAGGTAACTAATTTATATGAGGAAAGCTAGATTAGCTAATGCCTTGCTATTCAAAATGTGGTCTACAGATCACCTAGAAGCGAGTAGATAATTAGAATCTGCATTTGAACAAGATTCCCCAAGTGATTCACATACACATTCAAGTCTGAGAAGCACTGATCTAACCTGCAGTATCTAAAGAAGTATGGGAACTTAAAGCTCAAACAATCCAATTTAGCAGGTGGGATAAAGCAACGGGAGTTGAGAGTACAGAAGATATGGAAGTTTTGGAACGTAGTAACATTACAGTTTCAAATCATTCCTTTATTCATAGTTGGACCCTCTCAAGAAGCTAGGGATATAAGGAGCATCTTCCAGGAGATAGGGCTGGCAGATCCAGGTTGGGTGTTGGGTCTCCAGCCAAATAGTTGGGCATCCAGGGCAAGGGATTTAGTCTTTGCAGAAATTTAGACTTGCTGTGCTATTCAATATGGAAGCCACTGTCCACATGTGGTCTTTTAAAATTAAAAATTTGGTCTATCAATATCAAAAATATGAACAAATTTCTAATGTTCGATGAGAATTTTTTGGACAGTAGAATTCACTTTTAAGTTAACTCTTTAGTCTCCCCCACACAGAGTACATCTGTAGAAAAGACTATCCAAATTCTATTTATTTTAGTTCTGAACAGAGTATCATATAGTAAATTTGTGAATGATTCTTTTATTTATTTATTTTTGATGGATGGTTTCAAAGACATACCTGAATATTTATATGATTGTAGTTTGTATAAAATGGTTTTTAACCCTTTGTAATCTTCCAGAGTTTTTCTTATTTCTTTCAGTTTGGCTACATAAATATTCACTATAGACAAATGTATCTTAAGAAAAAGTTATAACATCTGTTACTTAGTTTTTTGCAAATAGGAAATTTAGCCTTGTCATTGTTGGTATGGAACTAATAAATTATTCTGAAACCCACGTTTTAGTATTTTAGTACTTTCTGGTAGCAATACCTTCCTGTATCATGTTAAAAGCAAGATACATGTTCTACAAAGCACATTTTTCAAATAGCAAATTGAGTTTTTAAATGAAACAGAAGCTGGGGATAAGATTATATTGGACTCTTGCAAAATTTATTTTTGTCAGTCATACTGTGACTTGTACGTAGCTTCATTTTTTTCTCGGACATGAAAAGTAGGTTTCTAATAGAAAGCTAGCTGAGTAAAATTGATCAGGTTGAAAACCACCTGGATAATGACTTATTTGCAACTCTCAGGAGAAAACAATTTTCTTTTCCTCCTGAGAATAAGTATCTGAATAAACATCTTCTAAATAATGCCATAGTTTCATAGTAAAATTTGTAGAAAAATTCATTCACTGTAGAAACATAACTTTCTCCTTACATGTGTGCCATTGTCTCATAACTGATCTGCACTCAGCACTTGTTTTTCTGTGAAGTACAGGTCTGTTTCCTTTGGTTGGTATAGTCTGTCCTGGACTTTGACTCCAGCTAGAGCCTGTGTGGTGTGGTGGTTAAGAACTTGGCTGCTATCCAAAAGGTAGGCAGTTCGAATCCACCAGCCACTCCTTGGAAACTCTATGGGTCAGTTTTACTCTGTCCTGTAGGGTCACTATGAGTCAGAATCAGCTCGACAGCAACGGGTTTGGTTTGATTTTGAGCTGTAGAGTACCAAAAAAAAGTAAGTCCTTAATTCCCTCTTACCATTTCTTTCAACACTTTATTTATGTTTACTCATGATAGTTGAAGACCAGAAGGGTATTTGTGAATGACTGAGAATTCCATTATGTGTTCCTTCAGTGTTAGGGAACCCCAGAGAGAGGCAATAACATTTTAGTCTTGAGTTTTCACCCTTTCTAGGGCCCACCAGGTGTGAGGAAACTTCTAGCATATTTCAGACTTGAAATAATAAACTTTGTACTTAAAAAGTTTTAGACACCACACTGTTTTAGTGTATTTAATTGATATGGAGAAATGAGAATAGATTTGTATTGTTCATATTGTATCAGTCAATGTTTGACTGATGTTTAAACCACAGATTGCCACAATGTAACTAATTTTGAGTAAAAAAATCTGTATGAGGAACCAAACTAAGGCCATGATTTTAACTGAGCAAAGTATAGAAGTCTGGTTTAGAATTGTTTCTTCCTGTGTACAACAGTCTGATCCCGTTGTGCACGGGGTTGCCATGAGTTGGAGGCCGACTCAGTGGCAGCTAACAACAATATGCCTCATAAAAAGAAATAATAACTCACTTTTTTTTTTAACTTACTTTAGAACTCTGATTTCACATTGGCTTTCATCCTTTTTATTTCTTCTTTCAGTAGACAGTTACTGAGCACCTGTTTTTTTATAACAGCTTTGAGATATAATTTACATACTATACAATTCACCCATTTAAAGTATACAGTTCAGTGGTTTTTAGTAAATTCACACGGATGTGTACAACCATCACCACAGTCAACTTCAGAACATTTTCATCATCCCAAAAAGAAACCCTATACCTATTAGCAGTCATTCCCCATTTCCTCCAGTGCTCCCTTGCAACTCTAGGCAAGCACTAATTTATTTTCTGTCTTTATGGATTTGCCTTTCTGGAATGTCATATAAATGGAATCATACAACATGTGACCGTTTGTGTCTGGCTTCTTTCACTTAGCATAATGTTTTCAAGGTTCATCCATGTTGTGTTGAAAGTTATTCCATTGTATGGATACAGTGTGTTTTACTTATCCATTTATCAGTTAACGGACATTTGGGTTTTTCCACTTTTTTGGCTGTTAGGGTGAGACCCTGGAGGCTCCTGGGGCACAAGGTTTAAGGTGGTACTAAGGATACAGATGGTTAAGCACTGGACCATTAACCAAAAGGTTGGGGGTTTAAAGTCTCCCAGAAGCATCTTAGAAGACAGCCTGGTCATCTGCTTCCAAAAGGTCACGGCCTTGAAAACCCTATGGAGCAGTTTTGCTTTGCACACATGAGGTCGCCATGAATTAGAATTTATTTGAAGGCAACTAACCACAAGGGTTGTGCAAGTACAAAATTTAAGGAGACACTCTCATTGTCCCTGGTTAGGACACATTCCATAGTTATTGATTCAAATTGTTCTTTTCCTACATTTTCCTCAAAGTGCTTTGCCCAAGAAGAATACCGTAAGTCCCCAGGTTACTAACTTGTCCGACTTATGACAACGTGTACAACTTACAGACAACTTATACTTGCCCTTTAATGTTATGTAAATTTGCCCTCACTTTGAAACAATTGAACCAACCCCTATCTGCAACAAATTCTTCACCACTGTCACCTTCACTTGCTGCACATGCAGCTTTTAAATCATTGAAAAGGCTTTCAGTATTTTCTTGCACTAAAGTAAGGCTAAATAAGAACTGTATGCACCTGTTCTGACTTACCTACAAATTTGACTTGAAACAGGAGCAGATCTTGTTTGTAACCCGGGGACTGCCTGTACTGACATTATATAATTGATTTGTATGTGTCAACCTTTGATGTTAAAGCCATGCAATTTTGAAGCCGTGGTGTTTTCAGTCACCTCCTATACACGTGAAAGCTGGACGATGAGTACGGAAGACCAAAGAATTGACGCCTTTGAATTGTAGTGTTGGAGAAGAATCTTGAATATACCATGGACTGCCAAAAGAACAAACAAATCTGTCTTGGAAAAAGTACAACCAGAATGCTCGTTAGAAGCAAGGATGGCGAGACTATGTCTCGCATACTTTGGACATGTTGTCAGGAGGGATCACTCCCTGGAGAAGGACATCATGCTTGGTAAAATAGAGGATCAACAAAGGAGAGGAAGACCCTCAATGAGATGGATTGACACGGTGGCTGCAACAGTGGGCTTAAGCATGGCAGCGATTGTGAGGATGGCACAGACCGGGCAGTGTTTTGTTCTGTTGTGCATAGGGTTGCTATGAATTGGAACCGACTCGATGGCACCTAACACGTGTTAACCTTTGACGTTAAAGCCATTAAAAAAAAAAAGTCATTGTAATGTTTGTCCATAGTCCTTTAATTATAAGGCAAAACATTAGTATTCTGCCCTGCTCCTTCCTACTACCCCTGATTCTTGTTCTCTGGATTTTGACCGTTGGCTTTCTCCACATCCACTCCTGCCTTGTATTTACCTCCATATATGTCTAAATAATGTTTAAGCTGATATTTTCTATGCTCCCGCCCCCCCCATACAGGCACAATTTCCTCTCCCAATGTAGCTATAATACAATTTTTGGTTAAATTAGTTGTAGTAGGCAGAATAATGTCTCCCCTAAATATGTCCATGTCTCAATTCCCAGAACCTGTGAATATGTTACCTTACGTAGCAAAAGGGAATTAAGGTTGCAGATGGAATCAAGATTGCTAATCAGCTGACTTTAAAATAGGGAGAACATCCTGGATTATCCAGGTGGGCCAAATGTAATAACAAAGGTCTTGTAAAAGTGGAAGAGGGAGGCAGAAGATGGAGAGATGCAATCTAAGTAAGAAGCAACTCACCATTGCTGGCTTTGAAAATGGAAGGAGGTGGAGTCATGATCCAAGGAATGCAGGTGGCCTTTAGAAGCTGGAAAAGGCAAGGAAATGGATTCTTCCCTAGAGCCTAAAGAAGGTAAATGCAGCCTTGCCTCACCTTGATTTTAACCCAGTGAGAGCATGTCAGACTTCTCACTACAGAAATGTAAGATAAAAATTTGTGTTCTTTTAAGCCACTAAGTTACTGCAGCAATAGAAAACTTAATATATCAGTATTTGGTGTTTACATTTGTCTTGGTTATCTAGTGCTTCTGTAACAGAAATAGGACAAATGGGTGGCATTAACAAACAAATTTATTTTCTCACAGTTTAGGAGGCTAGAAGTCCGAATTCAGGGTGCTGGCTCTAGGGGAAGGCTTTCTGTTTCTGCTGCTCTGGGGGAAGGTCCTTGGTTCCTTGTCGGTCTTCATGTGGTATGGCATCTATCTTCTCCCATCTCTGCTTGCTTGCTCGCTTGTTTATTCTCATATCTGAAGAGACTGACTTAAGACACACCCTGCACTAATACTGTCTTATTAACATAACAAAGAAAACTCATTCCCAAATGGGATTATAACCACAAGCATAGGGGTTAGGATTTACAACACATATTTCTTGGGGGGACACAATTCAGTACATAACAACATTATTGTGATTATATATAGTTCACAGCTAAGCTATGTAGTAATAATTTCCTTTTCTTGTACAACTTTTGTTTTTCCTAGAGTTATAACAGCTTTTTTGTTGTTTAGTTTTTTTGAAGTCATTCTTAAAAGTTATTTGCTATAGAACGAGTGTCAAGACTTGATTTAAATGTCAGCTCAGTCTCTGTGGGCTCACAGGCAAGTTAATTATATCTACGTATTTTTAAATTGAAAATTTTATTGAGATAATTTTAGATTTACATGGAGTTGTAAGAAACAATACAGAGAGATCCTTTTTACATTTGCCCAGTTTCCCCCAATGGTAACATTTTGCAAAACTATAGTATATTACAATCAGGATAGTGACATTGATATATACCACTGATCTTATTCAGACTTCCCCAGTTTTATTGGTATTTGTGTGTGTGTGTGTGTGTGTGTGTGAGAGCGTGTGAGTTTGCTACAATTTTATTACCTGTGTAGGTTCATGTATCCACACCACCACAGTCAAGATACTGAACAGTTCTAAAACCACAAGGATCCCTGGTGTTCCATAGCCACCTCCACCTCCCAACCCCTCCCTCTAAAATTTTATCTCTTCAAAAATATTATATAAATGGAATCATATAGTGTATTGCTTTTTTTTTTCCCACTCAGCATAATGCCCTGGAGGTTCATTCAAATTGTTGCATGTATCAATAGCTTGTTCCTTCTTATTACTGAGTAGTATTCTATGGTATAGATGTAGCACTCTAACGATTCACTCAATGAAGGACATCTGTGCTGATACCACTTTGGGGCTATTACAAATAAAGCTACTATGAATATTTTTGTACAGGTATTTTCTTTTGTGTATGTGTACAGGTTTTGTATGAACGTAAGTTTTCATTTTTCTGGAATACTTGTTAAGGAGTGCAGTTGCTGAATCATATGGTAGTTGCATGTTTGGCTTTTAAAAGAAACTGCCAAACTGTTCCAGCATGACTGCTGTTTTACATTCCCACCAGTAATTTATCAGTGATCCAGTTTCTTTGTATTCTCACCAGGTGTTGTCACTATTTTATATTTTAGCCATCCTGATAGCTGTGTAGTGATAACCAGTGTGGTTTTTACTTGCATTTTCCTAATAGCTAATGATGTTGAAAGGAGCCCTGGTGGCACAACTGTGAAGTACTTGGCCATTAACCAAAAGGTCGGCAGTTTGAACCCACTCAACAGCTCCTCAGGAGAAAGACCTGGCGATGTGCTTAGAGATACAGATGTGCTTAGAGATGTGCATAGAGATTACAGCATAGAAAGCCCTAAGGGGCAGTTGTACTCTGTCACATGGGTCACTATGAGTCGAAAATAGACCCGAGGGTACCTAACAACAACAACAGCGATGCTGAACATTTTTCGTTTATTTGCCATTCGTATATCCTCTTCTGTGAAATGTCACTTCATGTTTTTTGCCCATTTTCTTATTGAATTGTTTGACTTTTTTACTGTTGAGTTTTCAGAGTTCTTTTTAAATTCTGGATGCTAGTCCTTTGTTGGATGCGTGGTTTGCAAATATTTTCTCCCTGTTTGCAGCTTGTGTTTTCATCCTTTTCACTTGGGCTTTCACAGAGCAAAAATTTTTAATTTTGATGAGGCCCAATTTACCAGGTTTTCCTTTATGGATCATATTTTTGGTGTTAAGTCTAAGAACTTTTTGCATAGCCCTAGATCCCAAAGATTTTCTCCTATGTTTTTTCTAAAAGTTTTACAGTTCTACATTTTACATTTAAGTCTGTGATCCATTTTGAGTTAATTTTTGTAGTATAGGGTATGAGGTTTAGGTTAAGGTTCATTTTTTTTTTTTTTTTGCTTATGGACGTCTAGTTGCCACAGCACCAATGAAAAGGTTTTTCCTCCGTTGAATTGCTTTTGCACGTTTGTCAAAAATCAGTTGAGAATACTTGGGTGAGTCTCTTTTTGGGACCTCTGTTCTGTTCCATTGATCTATGTGTCCATCCCTCTGCCAGTATCACACTGTCTTGATTACTGTAGCTACGTAGTAAGCATTAATACTGGGTAGAGTAATTCCCCCCTATTTATACTTCTTTGTCAAGATTGTTTTAGCTATTCTAGGACCTGTGTCCTTCCATATAGATTTTGAATAAGTTTGTCTATGTATACAAAAATCCTTGCTGGGATTTTGATAGGATTTGCATTAATTCGGGAAGAATTGACATCATTATTATGTTGAGTCTTCCAAACCATCAATACAGTCTAGCCCTCCATTTATTTAGGTTTTCTTTGATTTTTTTCATCAACGTTTGGTAATTTTCAGCATATAGATCCTGTATATGTTTTGATAAGTGTATAGCTAAGTATTTCATTTACTTTGGAATGATTGTAAATGGTATTGGGCTTTTAACTTCAGTTTCTGTATGTGCATTGTTAATACAGGTGGTCCCCGATTTACGTCGCATTCGAGTTGCGTGGAACCGCACTTACTACCGTTCTGTTTTTTTGTACATCTTATCGTTAGTAACGTGTACTAATACAATGTTGCTGTGTGTAGTTTGTTGATGTTATCCTTCTCAGACATTCACTGGCAGTTGTTCAGTTTTATGATTTACTGTTCAAAACACTTCAGTATAGCAGGCTATGGCCTGGTCTACAATAAAGTCAGTTTCGGTGTCAGGAGTCATAATAGATAGAAAGTTGGACAATGTTCAACTCTAATAACATATGACAGTTGAACTGTGCAAGTGCCTGTCTTAGGCAAGTTCTCTAGAGAAGCAAAACCAGTCAAGTGTATGAATACCTGTATAGAGAGATTTATATCAAGGAAGTGGTTCACGTGGTTGTAGAGGCTGGAATGTCCCAAGTCTCTGGGTCAGGATAGAGGCTTCTTCTGATCACATAGCTGCAGGGGCTGGCAAACCCAAGATCGGCAGGTCAGAGAGCAGGATTCTTGCTCACAGGCTGTGAAGATCCACAAATGCCAAGATCGACAGGTGAGACCACAGGTAAGCAGCTAGCTCAAGTTCCAAGAACTGGAGCCAGCTGCAGGATCTAGTGTGAGCAAAAAGCCCCCGAGCCTTGCCAGCATGTCTGCTTGTATTCTATGCAGACCACACCCCCAAGGAAGCTCCCTTTCAGCCGATTGGCTACTCACAGCAGAGCCCATAATGGGAATGATTACATATCAATTCTCAACAGTGAAGTGACCACAACATTATATGACTGCCGAAACACTGGGAATCATGGCTCAGCCAAGCTGACACACAATCTTAACCATCACAGCACCCGACGGTCATTAGAACTCCGACTTCGTTGTTAAGACCCTGACTTCATTGTAGACAAGGCCTATAGTGTGATCTTATTCAGCATTTGGCACCATAAGAAGTATCAGTTGTTAATTTGAAGCAGAGTTGTTCAAATTTCTCTAACTGTAACACTTGTACTGCTTATACCTCCAACAGCATGTCTAACAAAAGAAGTATTGCCACTGAACATTCTAATCCAAAAAAGAAGATGAGGAAGACCCTAGACTTGGATATAAAGATGAAGATCATTAAGGCTTATGATAATGGAAAAAAAGTCGGCGGAATAGCACGTGAAGAAGGGCTATCTCAATCAATCATTTTGACGATCATTAAGGATAAGAATAGAATTTTGGGGGCAGTTAAAGGAGCAATTGGCATAAAATAGATAATTTTAACAAAGAAGAGGCAAGGGCCAATCCATGAGATGGAAAAGCTGTTGATAATTTGGATAGAAGACCAAATCCAGAAGAGGATTCTTATGAGTTTACTGATGATTCAAACGAAAGCCTGTAGCATTTTTGAAAACCTAAGGAACAGCAAGGAGAAGACTACCGTGGTAGTTTAATGCCATCAAGGGCTGGCTTCATCGCTTCAAATGTAGATTTGGCTTACATACGTGCGTATAACTGGAGAAGCAGGAAGCGCTGATGTGGAACAGCTCATAGATCATGAAGAAGGAGAATTGACAGATCAGGACTGTCCTAGTTATCTAGTGCTGCAATAACAGAAATACCAAAAGTGGATGGCTTTAACAAAGAGAAATTTGTTCTCTCACAGTTCAGGAGGCTAAAAGTCCATATTCAGGGTGCCAGCTCCAGGCGAAGTCTTTCTTTCTCTGTTGGCTTTGGGGGAAGGTCGTTATCATCAATCTTCCCCTGGGTCTAGGAGTTTCTCAGTGCAGGAACCCTGGGTCCAAAGGACGCACTCCATTCCCCGCTCTTCATTCTTAGTGGTGGTAGGAGGTCCCACTCCTCTCTGCTCTCTTCTCTCTTTTATATCTCAAAATAAATTGACTTAAGATGCAGTCTTATCCTGCAGATTGTGTCCTGCCTCTTTAACATAACTGCCTCTAATTCTGTCTCATTAACATAGAGATTAGGATTTATAACACATAGGATTATCAGATTGCAAAATCGAGGACAGCTACACAATACTGGGAATCATGGCCTAGCCAAGTTGACACACATTTTGGGGGGACACAATTCAATCCATAACAAGGACATAATGGATTTTGAAGAAGGAAGGAGTCCTGGGGAAGAGGAAGGAGTGCTGGGGAAGAGGAAGAGTGCAGTTGTCAAAAAAAGACTTTACAGTGAAAGGATTGGCTGAAGTTTTTGAAACTAAGTCAGGGGCTTCGATTGCTTGAAAACCTGGACCCAAATGCTGATCGATTTGCTAAAGTCACTAGGCAGATTCGGGAAGCAGTGAGATGTTACCATGAAATAATATGAAGAAAAAAAGAAAAGGACCATACAGACAACTCTCACCAATTTTCTCACTAGAAATACCATCCCTGTTCCCAAGGATAATCCAGATGATCCAGAACTTTCTGCAAGTGGAGAACTTTCTACAACCTTCCACATCTGACAAAACGCCAGCGTTGTCCATCTCTTCTTCATTGTCGGAGTAAATTTTTATGCTTGTGTATTTTTTATGTATGTATTAAAATATATCTGTAAGTTTATATGAAATATTTCTAACCCCCAAAGATAAAGATCAAATTTATAAAGACACTGATACTAAAAGGCAGTCATAATGAAAACAAACAAAAAAAATGAAATATTCAGTTTACGTCAGAACCAATTTACAAAAGAATCGTTGGAGCAGAGCCCCATTGTAAGTCGGGGATTACCTGTATATAGAAATGTGATTGATTTGTGTGTGTGTGTGTATTAATCTTGTATTTTTTTTACCTTGTTATTTCTAGGAGTTTTTTTTGTGATTTTTTTGGGGGGATTTTCTACATAGACAATCATATCATTCACAAAGTTTTATTTCTTCCTTTCCAGTCTGTGTGCCTTTTGTTTCTCTTTCTTGCAGTGCCTAGAAATTCCAATACTGTGTTGAATAAGAATGGTGAGAGTGGACATTCTTGCTTTGTTCCCAATCTTAAGGGGAAAGGTTTTTGTAGATGCTCTTTACGAAGTATTTCTTAATCTCATTTCCTTTATCTGTGAAGTTAGGATAATAATCCACCTGAATGAATTAGATGAGGTAATAGATGTCAGTTTTTAGCACAGTAGATATCATGTAGTAGACACCCACGTTTTAGTTTTGTCTTTTCCTTCACTGAACTGTTTTAAGTGTAAAAAGAGATAGTGTTTATAAAAATACTTTATAAACAATCTATCAAATATTGTTCATGTTTGTGTTAAAAATAATCAAATTTCGATTGTGTTCATTTAAGGGGAAATAGGGTGATGTGAAAATAGAGAAAGTGTGAGTAAACTTTTGTTGAATAACATGTGCCAGGTACAGTGTTCAACACTTTACATGCATTATCCCATTTAATCCTTACAACAACCTTATGAAGCACATTGCTTCCTCTCAAGGATTATTTCTTAGTTTTTAATTTTTTTTCTTCCACCCTTTCTGAATAAGCTTTAGGAATGGAGCTAATACTGTTTAATGCAAAGTTCAAACTTTCTGTAGGATATGACAAATAATTTTATTATTTCTAAGCTACCATGCTTTATATTTTGAAACTATTCTTTACGCTGTCTCCTTTTTTTTTTTTTTTTTTTTAGTAAACCCTAGTGATGATATTTACTTTGTACTTGTGTTTCTAGGAGTACATTAGCTGCCCCCATTATGTTACGTTCTTTCAGTTGTATGAAACTCATCAGATAAGAGTAATAAATTTGTCTGTTACCTACATCAGTTATTTTCAACAAATATCACCAATAAAACTTGAATTGATTTTTGAAAGAGGAGAAAACCAGTAGACTGTTTAAAGTTGGATTTAGAGTTTTTCTCACTCAATATCTTATATTGACCACGCTAAGACCGGTTTTGATTAGTTCTGTGTTTTTTATTTTTAAATT
>NW_004444042.1:6815425-6829138 GCF_000243295.1 Trichechus manatus latirostris
CAGTCAAGAAATCAAATGACATATTGCATTGGGCATATCTGCTTCAAAAGACCTCTTTAAAGTGTTAAAAAGCAGAGATGTCACTTTGGGAACTAAAGGTATGCCTCACCCAAGCCATGGTATTTTCATTTGTCCCATATGCATGTGAAAGCTGGACAACAAATAAGGGAGACCAAAGAACTGATGGCTTTGAATTGTGGTGTTGGTGAAGAATATTGAATATACCATGGACTGCCAGAAGAATGAACAAATCTGTCTTGGAATAAGTACAGCCAGAATGCTCCTTAGAAGCAAGGATGGTGAGACTTCGTTTCCCATACTTTGGACATGTTATCAGAAGGGATCAGTCCCTGAAGAAGGACATCATGCTTGGTAGAGTAGAGCGTCAGTGAAAAAGAGGAAGACCCTCAATGAGCTCGATTGTCACAGTGGCTGCAACAATGGGCTCAAGCATAACGACGATCATGAGGATGGTGCAGGACTGGGCAGTGCTTTGTTCTGTTGTACATAGGGTCTCTATGAGTCAGAACTGACTTGACGGCACCTAGAAACAAATAAGTTGAAGGCTTCTGGGTTCCCCTTCTTGATCATAAGTCCTTTCCCATCCCTCAAAAGTAACCACTAATGAATTTGATGTTTCTCTGACTGGTTTATACCCCTCAGTCAGCCTGTTAGTGTATTAGAAGCTCATGATGGCAGAAGTAAAAAATATTGCATAAGTTCTGTGGGAGGCTAAGATAGGAAAGGCTCTTTCTTAGATTTTCTTTTTGGTTCAAAGCCCAGTTCAGCACCCTTTCAGAGATACTTGTATATAGCAGGTGCCCACCCATGTACATTTGTTGAATGAATATTTGGTACCCAGGTACTTTACGTATATGTGTGTGTGTATAGTGTTTTAGGTGAAAGTTTACAGAGCAAATTAGTTTCCCATTCAACACATTCTACACAAAGTGTTCCATGACATTGGTTGCAATCCCCACACTGTCAGCATTCTCCCCATTTCCACCCTGGGTTCCCCATTTCCTTTTGTCTGGTTTTCCTTACCCCTTCTTGCCTTCTCATCTTTACTTTTGGTTAAGTGTTGCCCTTTTGGTCTCGAATAATTTCTACAGAGCGCGTTCTTTTTGGGTGTTGTTATTTATTTTATAGGCCTGTCTATTGCTTGGCTGGAAGATGGTTTCTGGGAATGGCTGCAGTTCGAAGTCATAGGGGTGTTTTAGTGCCATAGTCTCGGGGGGGTTCCTCCAGTCTCTAGTAGGCCAGTAAGTCTGGTCTTTTTTTATGAATTTTATTTTTTGTTCTACATTTTTCTCCCGCTCTGTCCAGGACCCGCTATCGTGATCCTGGTCAAAGCAGTCAGTACCCATGTACTTCTGACTGAACACATTTAGTACCAATATTATATCATTTTGAAGTGAAATTAAGTCTGCCTATCTTTTGGGTTAGGATTTTTGTGTTATTTACCAATAAAAAGATAGCTATGGCAGAGTAAATGTTTTCTTAGAGACAGTGAAACTGGGGCAAAGGAGTTTGGTGCATTTAGCTCTAACTGCATACAATGCACTTAGCTGCTTTGGTTGAGTCTTGTAGACAGGGTCAACAGCTAAGAGAGTTCAGGAAAATGGGTTGTAAATTCTGATAGAAGGAGTGATTGTGGTAAGGTCTGACTCTGAATAAAAAGCTGAAATAAACAGTGCACTCTGTTGTACAGAGTAGTGGTGAAGGACCTGACCTCCATTATAGCTGAAAATGAAATCCTTCTCTCAGCCAGGCCGTAATAGCAGCAGCAGCAGCCGCCGCCGCCGCCGCCGCCGCCGCCGCCGCCGCCACAGCCACAGCAGCAATCGTCACAGCAGCAGCGGACACCGCTGCCGCCACTGCTGCCTGAACTCGGTGGCTCTGTGAAGTGCCTAGAGCAGGAAATGATTCCATGGCACTAGGCGTGTATAGGGAGGAACTCCTTCTGGCCCTTGCCAAGTGGTTGTACATGTTGTGGGTGTCACTTTAAACATATGCAGACCTGCCTGCTGGAGGAGGAGCAGCTTCCTGAGGATCAGGTGTGCGTCTGAAGGGATGAGCTCATCCTTCAAACCAGACCTGCCCTAGACGCTGAGTGAATGTTTTCCTAATTCCAAGTCCAGCAGCTGGGAGAAGCAGGAAATGGTTGAAGCTTCATGCACTTTGTGAGTATCAAAAAAAATAGAAGCCTTGTTGGGGTTCTTTTGAAACATCGGCTGTTAATATCAGGTTGAAGGTGACATATACATACTCAGTCTTTCTCTAAGTTGAGAATTGCAGTGAAGTGTGTGGTGGGTTGAGGAAAAGCTTGCCCTCAAAGCTTTGGTGAGTTAAGCTTTATCCTGGTGATTCTTTTGGAGGTGACTTTTCATGACTTGCTAAATTTGTTTCCTATACTATCTTGATGGATTTAATTTCCTTGGAAAATAAGAATCCTGGGGACTCCTTTTTCATTTCCAAGCATCTTTGTGGCTTTTTGTGAGCTTTGGTTGATGGGACTTAGCCCACTTTTGAAGTCCACTGTACTCAATTGCAGAACTTCTATGCAGGATCCTGTTTTGTTTTCAATTTGCCTAAAGTCCTATCGACTTTAAGTAAGGTTCTTAAAAAATGAAATTGGTTTAGAAAAGAAATATGAATTTATTTTTAATTAAACTTTTTATTTTGAGATAATTGTAGATTAACATGGAATTTTAAGAAAGACTATAGAGAGATCTGGTGTACCCTTTACTCATTTTCTTCCAGTGGAAACATCTTGTAAAACTGTAGTGCGATATCACAATCAGGATATTGACATTAATATAGTAAAGATATAGAACATTTCTATCGTGCAAGGATCCCTCACGTTGTCTTTTTATAGCCACATCCACTTCCCTCTGTCCAACAACCAATTGAAAAAAATCCATTTTTAGCAAAGAAATTTTATGTGTAATCCTGAGTAGTTTTGTATTGAGAGATCCATGTGGTTTTATGAAAAAGAACACTAAACTGTATTTGTTTCATTGTAGCTCTTTGACATTGGGCAAATAATTTTAATTTCTCTTTCCTTCTGTTTCCTTATCTATAAAATGAGATAATTGTATATTAATTTCTATCTAACCTATAGATTGTTGAGAAATTGTAAAGTTCTTTGAAAAAAATAAGGAAGCACTGTTTAGATTATTTTTAGCAGTAAGGACAATTGTTTTTAAACTAGCAAGTATACAGCAAATTGTAAAGTGGAAACTGGAGCCCAGGACGGTAAGAGTGAACATTTTGAAATGAATTCAAGTCTTCAGGCTCAGCTGAATTACATTTCAGGGTGTTACATTAATTGGCTGATGATCTCAGAGCCATTGTTGTTAATCTCTGAGAAACCATAAAGACCAGAGAGAGACAAATGTCCTGGCAACCAAAAGGAGGAAAGGGAAGTAGTCAGAAAACTACAGATCTGTAAAGTTGATGTTAAATTCTGGTAAAATTCAATTATGTATGATCAAATAGATGACTTGAAGTGTTAAGAAAAAAATTAAGAGCTATATGGGATGACTTATCATAATAATATGATAATATCATATCATATCATATCATAATAAATTACTCCTGTTTCTATTTTTGGATTTTATTCTATTTAGGAATATGTGGTTGGTAAATGAGGGGGTTGTTATAGATACTGTGAGTCATGATCCCATCAGTTTCACAGCCTTTCATGATATATTTGTGGCTGATATGTAGTAAAATATGGTTTGGTTGATTGCTTAAATGAATACATAACCATTGAAAAATTGTATCTATTTCGTGTCTTAATTTCACTTGGGAGGAAAGTCTCTGGAGATGGTCTTTGGACCTTGGATAGAGTAAACATTTTAAAAAGCATGTTAATCAGATATGTAAGTATTGCATAAAGCTGTGGAAACCCTGGTGGCACAGTTGTTAAGAGCTACGGCTGCTAACCAAAAGGTCGGCAGTTCGAATCCACCAGGTGCTCCTTGGAAACCCTATGGGGGCAGTTCTACTCTGCCCTTTAGGGTCTCTATAAGTTGAAATCGACTTGACGGCAATGGGTTTGGTTTGGGGGCGCAAAGCTGCAGGGATAGTTGATATAGCATTTGATGAGTAAAACTTTAAATATCCATAGGATGACATCCTGGGCCCAAACTAAAATTTAACAGGAATAACTTCTATGTTGAATGCATAAGGAAAGGATGAGGAAGAACTGGTTGGACACAAATTCATGTGAAAAATATCTGGGAATTCTAGTTAATCATAAATGTAGCAAGAGCTGCTTATGCAATGTGGCTGCTAAAAAAAAATCTCCAGAGGAGGATGGGCCAAGATGGCAGAGTAGTCGGATGCTTCCTGTGGTCCCGCTTACAACAGAGACTCAAAAAACAAGTGAATCAATTATATATGACAGTCTACGAGCCGTGAACATCAAAGGCAAAGTTGAGGAATCAGACTGAGTTGCTGGGGGAGGGAGAGATGGTTCAGAAGCAGTGAGGAATTGCCAGAGCTGACCTGGTAGAAGCTGGCACCCTTCAGGCCAGATCGGCTGGTGTGCGCGGTGAGGCAAGCAGTGGTGCTCAGGAGGTGTTTTCCGCATTGGGAGAGAATGAGCGGCAGAGAGTCTACTCGGACCTCCAGAACCAGTGAAAAGCAGTGCTCAATCAGCAAAAGATAAGTACATGCATCTGACCTACTGTGTGGATCAAAAAACACCCCCTTTGGGAAAATTCTCTCTCCCATTTACCTGCCTCCTTCCTGCTCTGCAGCAGGTCCTGGGCCAGATTTGGTGATTGCCATGTCCCCTGAGGTAGAAGTTAGACTTGTCATGTACCCTGAACCATTCTCCTCGCCTTGGAGCGGGAACAAATTAACAAACAGGAAAAAATAATCTGCCAGCTCCCCTAAGCCGGTAGCTCAGGGTAGGAACAGCTCCTTTGCCTAGGCACAGGCATAAGGGATCCACGGACTTTGAATGCCTTTCACCCCTGCGTAGACCCTCAATAGCACAGTACAACAGGGTATATACCTGAACCCTAACTTCAAATGTATCAGCTATATGTTGGAGTGGTAGGTTTGTGACATTTGACACTGCTCTGCCCCTTAAGCAAGGTCCTCACCTACCCAGATCAGGGGCCTGAGGACTGGTGGCTCAACCCATGCCACTTAGCCACCTGCGACGGGTCCAAGGATAAGTGGTACCTCCCAGTCCTTACAGCCTACAGCATTGGGTGCCCATAGTTCAGCTGCAAAACCCAACCGCCTACATGCTGTAGGGAACAGGGACATGCTTTCCTCCCAGACGGGTAGCCGTCAGCCCCCTGCCTTGCTCACCACTTGATCCCCTACTGCAGCCAGATACCTATGCCTACACCAGTCAACCTCTGCCAGTCTAGGACTGTAGATGAGTGTCTGCACCCACACTTGGTGACCAACTACCTCAACACCTGAGCTGAATCCATACGAGAAAAGTAAACGGACTCCTGGGCTCACATACCTATCAACAGATCTAACTATCTGGTGACAGGATGTTAGAGCTTCAAAGGTGCCAATAATCAAACTAGCTCTCACGAGCAGCCTATTTGGGTATATCAAAACAAAACAAAACAAGAAGGTAGGACACAGTAAGCAAACATAAAATAAATATAATAACTTATTGACGGTTCAGAGACAACAGTCAATATGAAATCACATAAAGAGGCAGACCATGATGGCCTCATCAAGCTCCCAAAATAATCAAGAAATTTTCCAGAGGAAGAGAACTTCGTGGAATTACCGGAGGTAGAATACGAAAGATTGATAGGCAGAACTCTTTAAGAGATCAGGAAGGAGATCATGCAAAATGCAGAACAAGCCAAGGAACATACAGACAAAGCAATAGAGGAACTTAAGAAGATTATAAAAGAGCATAATGACAGATTTAACAGGCTGCAAGAATCCATACAGCAAACAGAAATCCAGAAGATTAACAATCAAATTTCAGAATTAGATAACTCAATAGAAAGTCATAGGAGCAGAATTGAGGCAATGGAAGTAAGAATTAGTGAGATAAAGCACTTGACACCAAATTATTTGAGGAAAAATCAGATAAAAAAATTAGCAACAATGAAGAAACCCTAAGAATTACGTAGGACTCTATCAAGAGGAATAACCTAGGAGTGACTGGAGTACCAAAACAAGAGGGGATAACAGAAATACTGAGAGAATTGTTGAATTTTGGCAAAAAACTTCCTTGATATCTTGAAAGATGAGAAGATATCAATCCAAGATGCTCATCAAACCCCACATAAGGTAGATCCCAAAAGAAAGTCACCAAGACTTATTATAATCAAACTTGCCAAAACCAAAGATAAAGAGAGAATTTTAAGAGCGACAAGGAATAAACGAAAAGTCATCTACAAAGGAGAGTCAGTAAGACTAAGCTCAGACTACTCAGCAGAAACCATGCAGGCAAGATGACAATGGGATGACATATATAAAGCCTTGAAGGAAAAAAATTGCCAGCCAAGAATTATATATCCAGCGAAACTGTCTCTCAAATATGATGGTGAAGTTAGGGCATTTCCAGATAAACAGAAGTTTAGGGAATTTGCAAAAACCAAACCAAAATTATAAAAAATACTAAAAGGAGTCCTCTGGTTAGAAAATCAATAACATCAGATAACAACCCAAGACTGGAACAGAGGACGGAGCAACCAGATATCAGCCCAGATAGGGAAGTCACAAAAATAAATCAAAGCTAAAACACTAAAAATAGCGAAACAGAGACATCAGTATGTAAAAGATGACAACATTAAAACAGAAGCGGGACCAAAAAAATGTAGTCATAGATCTTTCATATGGAGAGGAAGTCAAGGCAGTATAAAGAAATAAAAGACTGGTTTAAACTTAGAAAACCGGGTAAATATTAAGATAACCACAAAGAAAACTAACAATCCTACACATAAAAATAAAAAACAAGAAAAACAGAAAAACACAAAGACTCAGCAAATACGACATCAACAACAGTGAAAAAGATGAAAAGAAAATACATAAAGAAAAACAACTCAGCGTGGAAAATTAGTGAAACTGTCAACAACACACACAAAAAAGGCGTCAAAATGACAGCACTAAACTCATGCCTATCAATAATTACACTGAATGTAAATGGACTAAATGCACCAATAAAGAGACAGTGGCAGAATGGATAAAAAAAATACAATCCGTCTGTATTCTACCTATAGGAGACACACCTTAGACTTAAAAACACAAACAAACTAAAACGCAAAGAATGGAAGAAAACATATCAAGCCAACAACACTCAAAAAAGAGCAGGGGTGACAATATTAATCTCTGACAAAATAGACTTTAAAGTAAATCCACCAAAAAGGATAAGGAAGGACACTGTATAATTATTAAAAGGTCAGTACACCAGGAGGACATAACCATAATAAATATTTACACACCCAATGACAGGGCTCCAAAATACATAAGACAAACTCTAGCAGCATTGAAAAGAGAGAGAGAGAGCTCTACAATAACAGTAGGAGTCTTCAACACACCGCTTTTGGTGAAGGACAGAACATTCAGAAAGAAACTCAATAAAGACATGGAAGATCTAAATGCCACAATCAACCAACTTGATCTCATAGACATATACAGAACACTCCACCCAACAGCAGCCAAGTATACTTTCTTTTCCAACACACATAGAATGTTCTCTAGAGTAGACCACATATTAGGCCATAAAGCAAGCCTTAATAGAATCCAAAACATCAAAATACTACAAAGTATCTTTTCTGACTATGAAACTATACAAGTAGAACTCAACAAGAAAAAGCAAGGAAAAAAAATCAAACACATGGAAACTGAACAACACCTTGCTCAAAAACTACTGGGTTATAGAAGAAATTAAGGGCGGCATAAAGAAATTCACAGAATCAAATGAGAATGAAAACACATCCTACCAGAACCTTTGGGACATGGCAAAAGCAGTGCTCAGAGGTTAATTTATAGCAGTAAATGCACACATCCAAAAAGAAAGGACAAAAATCAAAACATTAACCCTACAACTCACACAGGTAGAAAGAGAGCAGCAAAGAAGTCCCTGGTGCTGGAAGAAAGGAAATAATAAGAAGTAGAGCAGAATTAAATGGTATAGAGAATAGGAAAACGATTGAAAGAATCAACAAGACCAAAAGCTGGTTCTTTGAAAAGATCAACAAAATCCATAAACCACTGGCCAAACCGACAAAAGAAAAACAGCAGAGGAAGCAAATAACTTGAATAAGAAATGAGATGGGCGATATCACAATAGACCCAACTGAAATTAAAATAATCATAACAGAATACTATGAAAATTGTACTCTAACAAATTTGAAAACCTAGAAGAAATGGACAAATTTCTAGAGACAGACTACCTACCTAAACTAACACAAACAGAGGTAGAACAACTAAATAAACCTGTAACCAAAGAAGAGATTAGAAAGGTAATTTAAAAAAACTCCCAACAAAAAAAGCCCTGGCCCTGATGGTTTACTGGAGAATTCGACCAAACTTTCAGAGAAGAGTTAACGCCGCTACTACTAAAGGTATTTCAGAATATACAAAATGATGGAATACTTCCAAACTCATTGTATGAAGCCAGCATATCCCTGATATCAAAACCAGGTAAAGACAGCACAAAAAAAGAAAATTACAGACCAATACCCCTCATGAACATTGATGCAAAAATCCTCTACAAAATTCTAGCCAATAAAATTCAAAGACATATCAAAAAAATAATTCACCATGACAAGTGGGATTTATACTAGGTATGCAGGGATGGTTCAATATGACAAATACAATCCATGTAATCCATCACATAAATAAAGAAAAAGACAAGAACCACATGATCTTATCAATTGATGCAGAAAAGGCATTTGACAAAGTCCAACACCCATTCATGATAAAAACTCTCAAAAAAATAGGAATAGAAGGGAAATTCCTCAGCATAATTAAGGGCATTTATAGAAAGCCAACAGCCAAAATCATCCTAAATGGAGAGACTTTGAAAGCATTCCCCTTGAGAATGGGAACCAGACAAGGATGCCCTTTATCACCACTCTTATTCAACATTGTGCTGGAGGTCCTAGCCAGAGCAATTAGGCTAGAAAAAGAAATAAAGGGCATCCAAATTGGTAGGGAAGAAGTCAAAGTATCTCTATTTGCAGATGATATGATCTTTTACACAGAAAACCCCAAAGAATCCACAAGAAAACTACTGGAACTAACAGGAGATTTCAGCAAAGTATCAGGATACAAGATAAACATACAAAAACCAGTTGAATTCTTTTAAGCTATCAAAGAGAACCTTGAAGAAGAAATCACCTAAATCAATACCAACCATTTACAACAGCCCCCAAGAAGATAAAATACTTAGGAATAAATCTAACCAGAGATGTAAAGACCTATACAAAGAAAACTATGAGACATTAGTGCATGAAACCAAAAGAGACCTACATGAGTGGAAAAACATACCTTGCTCATGGATAGGAAGACTCAACATTGTGAAAATGTCAATTCTACCCAAAGCAATCTACAGATACAAGGCAATCCTGATCCAAATTCCAGTGGCATTTTTTAATGAGATGGAGAAACAGATCACCAACTTCGTATGGAAAGGGAGGAGTCCCTGGATAAGTAAAGCATTACTGAAGAAGAAGAACAAAGTGGGAGACCTCACACTACCTGATTTTAGAACGTATTATACCACCACGGTAGTCAGAACAGCCTGGTACTGGTAAAACAACAGATACATAGACCAATGGAACAGAATTGAGAATTCAGATGTAAATTCATCCACCTATGAGCAGCTGATATTTGACAAAAGCCCTAAGTCCATTAAATGGGGGAAAGACAGTCTCTTTAACAAATGGTGCTGGCATAACTGGATATCCATCCAAAAAAATGAAGCAAGACCCATACCTCACGCCATGCACAAAAACTAACTCAAAATGGATCAAAGACCTAAATATAAAATCTAAAATGATAAAGATCATGGAAGAAAAAACAGGGACAATGCTAGGAGCCCTAATACATGGCGTAAACAGAATACAAACCATAAGTAACAATGCACAAACACCAGAAGAGAAACTAGATAAGTGGGAGCTCCTAAAAATCAAACACTTATGCTCATCAAAAGACTTCACCAAAAGAGTAAAAAGACAACCTACAGAATGGGAAAAAATTTTTGGCTACAACGTATCCAATCAGGGTCTGATCTCTAAAATCTACAAGATATGGCAAAACCTCAACTACAAAAAGACAACTAACCCAATTAAAAAATGGGCAAAGGATATGAACAGGCACTTCACTAAAGAAGACATTCAGGTGGCTAACAGACATGATCGTTACATGATCGTTAGCCATTAGAGAAATGCAACTCAAAACTTCATTGAGACACCATCTCACCCCAACAAGGCTAGCATTAATCCAAAAAACACAAAAAATGTTGGAGAGGTTGTTGAGAGACTGGAGCACTTATACACTGTTGGTGTTAATGTAAAATGGTACATCCATTTTGGAAATCGGTTTGGCACTTTCTTACAAAGCTAGAAATAGAAGTACCATATGATCCAGCAATCCCACTCCTTGGGATATATCCTAGAGAAATAAGAGCCATGATGTGAATAGATATGTGTACACCCATGTTCATTGCAGCACTGTTCATGATAGCAAAAAGATGGAAACAACCTAGGTGCCCATCAGTGGACGAATGGATAAACAAATTATAGTATATTTACACAATGGAATACTACGCAACTATAAAGAACAATGATCAATTCGTGAAACATCTCATAACACGGATGAATCTGGTAGGCATTATGCTGAGTGAATTTAGTCAGTTGCAAAAGGACAAATATTGTGTAAGATCACTATTATAAGAACCCAAGAAAAGGTTTAAACACAGAAGAAAATATTCTTTGATGGTTATGAGGGTCAGGAGGGAGGGAGAAGGGTATTCACTAACTAGATAGTAGACAAGTATTATCTTAGGTGAAGGGAAGGGCAACACACACTACAGGGGAAGTCAGCACAACTGGTCTAAACCAAAAGCTAAGAAATTTCCTGAACACAACCAAACAGTTCAAGGGACAGAGTAGCAGGGGTGGGGGTGTGGAGACCATGGTTTCAGGGGACATCTAGGTCAATTAGTTTATCAAAGTTTATTAAGAAAATGTTTTGCATCCCACTTTGTTGAGTGGCTTCTGGGGTCTTAAAAGCTAGCAAGCGGCCATCTAAGATGCCTCAGTTGATCCCAACCCACTTGGAGTAAAGCAGAATGAAGAACACCAAAGACACAAAGAAAATATTAGCCAAAGAGACAGATAGGGCCACATAAACCAGAGACTTCATCAGCCTGAGACCAGAAGAACTAGATGGTGCCTGGCTACCAACAATGACCGCCCTGACAGGAAACACAACAGGAAGTCCGTGTTGGAAAAGAATAAAAGTGGGGTGCATAACTCAAATTCTAGTAAAAAGACCAGACTTAATAGTTTGGCTGAGGTTGGAGGGACCCCGGAAGACATGGCCCCCAGACTCTCTTTTGCCCAAAACTAAAATCAGCTCTTCAGACAAAGATTAGTATGGACTATAAGACATAAAATGATACTCGTGAAGGGTGTGCTTCTTAGCTCAAGTTGATACATGAGACTAAATGAGCAGCTCCTATATGGAGGCGTGATGAGAAGGCAGAGACGGTTGAATGGGCGTGAAATCTGGAGTGGAAAGGAGGCGTGTGCTGTCATAGTACAGTGAGAACAACTAGGGTCACATAATAATGTGTGCATAAATTTTTCCATGGGAAACTAACCTGAATTGTAAACTTTCACTTAAAGCACAATTAAAAAACAAAACATCTCCAGCTATATTACCAGAAGTTTGTCCAGGTTACAAAAGTATTGGTCCCAATGTTTTTTCTGAACTAGGTTGGAATACATCTGGAGTATTGGTTTAAATGGACATTGACAAAGTTAATAGCATTCCAGGGTAGGCAAACAGAGCCATTAATGGTCTGAAAACCATTTATATAGGAAACTCTAAAAGTATTGGAATTTGCAAGGAGGGTGTTGAGAAATTTTAAAAATGCAAAGAATAATGTAACAAATTCCTATATTCCCACCACCCAGAACTAACGACTATTAACATCTATCCCTTCTCTCTTAATGAAACATTACATATAAAACTTAAGTACCTTCCTGCTCCTGCCCCACAAGAAACTCTGTCTTAAGTCAATCTTATTTTTATCAAAGTAATACATGTACATAGTTTTTAAAAAAAATCCAGTAGTATTAGAAGCTTACAAGGAAAAACATCAATCCTCTTATTATCCCATCCCCAGAGGATTTACTTTCAACTGTCTTATTTCTAATAATAATAATAATAATAATCTAATAATTATACCACTATTTCTTGCTTTTTAAAATATTAAATAAATAAAGAGTGCCATAGAATACAAGGCTTTAGTATGGAAAGCCTGGATTGATTATCCAGTTTTCTTTTCTTCTCTGTTAATTCTCCCTCTTTTTAAAATTGTGCTAAAATATATATGAACAAAACATTTACCTTTTCAACATTTTTTACATGTGTATTACAGCAACATTAATTACTTTCACGTTGCTATTTCTCTTTTTATTTCACTTTTTGGGAGATTTCCTTAACTTTGTCATTTAAACCTTCTATTGAATTTTGTAGTTCTTGTTTTATAAGTATAAAATATTACCTCTCTGAGGAAATAATTTTCAGGTTTTTAAGTGTCTTATACTCCCTGGATTGTCTATTTCCTTCAAGCTCTTTTTTTTCTGTCTGAGTTACCACCAACTGTCATTAGCTATAGGTTTTCTTGTGGGCTGATCATTTTTCCCAGATGGAAATCCTGTAATTACCTACCTAGGGGATATACGGCCTGGTTGCCAGTAGTGTGGAGCTGAGGGGGAGAAGTGGGACTGGGATCTCCCCTTTTGGAATGTAGACTTTCACTTAATCTCCTCATGCTTTTGAAAAATTTTAACTTTTTATTAAACTATAAATCACTCTGTTTTTAATAAGGTATCCTACTTAGCTTGTCTGTGCCTGGTGTCCTAGAGTTGTAATTTCTCTGTTCAGACTCTTCAGAAAGTAAGTCTATAGCCTTCAGATCCAAGTTAAAAGAGCGACTAAGGGCCATAGTCTCGGGGGTTCAACCAGCCTCTATCAGACCAGTAAATCTAGTCTTTTTTATGAATTTAGATTTTGTTTCCATCTCTGATTTCTTCTATTACCCAGTGGTTTGTAAGCAGGGTGCTATTCAGTTTCTATGTAATTAATGTTTTTCCTTACTCTCTCTGTTGTTAATTTCTACCTTGATGGCACTGTGGTCAGAGAAGATACTTTGTATTATATCAACATTTTGGATCTTGTTGAGGATCGCTCGGTGGCCTAAGATGTGATCTATTCTGGAGAACGTTCCCCGTGCATTGGAAAATAATGTGTACTTTGCAGCTGTTGGATGGAGTGTTCTATGTATGTCTATGTCTTAGTCATCTAGTGCTGCCATAACAGAAATACCACAAGTGGATGGTTTTAACGAAGAGAAGTTTATTTCCTCACAATCAAAGTAGGCTAAAAGTCCAAATTCAGGGTGTCAGCTCAGGGGAAGTCTTTTTCTCTCTGTCGGCCTTCTCATCAGTGTTCCCCTGGACTAGGAGCTTC
>NW_004444042.1:6831010-6845340 GCF_000243295.1 Trichechus manatus latirostris
GAATTTATTTTGGCATTTTGTTCCTGCATTATTTTCCTGAATTCTTCCAATTTTTTGTCTGTATTTTCCATGAATTTGTCTAGTTTTTCCTCATTTTTGTCTGCTTTTTGCTTCAAGCCTTGGTCAATTCTGAGTATTAGAGATTTGAATTCCCTATCAGGTAGTTCTAGTGCCTTTTCTTCTACTAGAAAGTCATCTGGTGTTTTATGTTGGACACCTACTGGAACCATCCTGTCCTGTTTTTGTAAATGTTTTGATATTGACTGCTGTTTTCAGGGCATTCAGTAGTTCTTTTTCTTGTTTATTGATTGTAGATTTGTTTGTTTCATCCTTTTTTTTTTAGTTTGGCTATGTCTGAGCAGGAGGGCTGTGTGTTCTTTGTTGTTTGCTCATCTGTGGGCATGATACTTTTCGCCTCCTTCTCCAGTTGGCAGGGTCAGTTGCTCAGATATGGTACATCAGGTCAGGTCTAGCTGAAGAGGAGTTGCTGGGATGGGTTGTTTGTGGCACTTACTACAGCCACCAGTGCAGGCCAGTAATCAGTGCAGGGCAGGTTCTGGTAGGCCGTGCCTGTGCTGCTTGGTGGTGTGATGTTAAGCGCACGGTGCAGGTAGGCCGGATGGAGGCAGGAGATTGTGATGTGTGGAGCTAAGATGGGTATGGGAGAGAGGAGAGAGGAACAGGAGCCAACAACTTACAAACAAACAAAAAAGAGTGCTAGGGGAGCTTGCCATTGGCGTGGAGAGATGAGAGACTATCAAATGGAGAAAAACAAAAAGGGGAAGAAGAAAAGAATGAATAAATAAAGATTAGAAAGAAAAAAGAAAAGCTGCTAGGGATCCCACTGGTGCGGCTACGAGGTCTGAGGAAGTTGTTCCCAGGTGTTGAAGTACAGCCTGGCTAAAAGGCGTAGAGGTGTCACTCAGCACCAAGTATTCAGGGTACAGGAAGAGAAAGAAGGTATAGAGGGACGGGAAACTGAGTAATGAAGAAAGACAAAAAGGGAAAAAGAGGGAAAAGAAAATGAAACAAATTAAAAATAAGAACAAGAAATCCCCCCCCAAAAAAAACAGAAAAAAAACCCACGAGAAAAGAAATGCCCTCAGGGTTCCCTCTGTGCGTCTGTGCAAGTTGAGGGGGTAGGTCCCAAGCTGTGCAGTACTGCCTGGCTAGAACGGGCTCTCAATTCAGGAAAAGAAAAAGAAAACAAACAATTCACAACAAACAGAAAGCCCCGGGATCCTACCACCATGGCAGCATGGACCAGGAAGCAGTTTCACATTCGAGCGGAGTTTCAGAGCCTTTCGGGAGGAAGCAAAGATGGCACATGGAGCCAGGTATTTGAGCAAAAGGAGGGGGAGGTGGTGAGACGTAAGGAAGAAATCAAAAGAAGCAACACAGCAGCCAATCAATGGCACTCAGGGAGTTGGCCAGTGCGGGCGGGTGGAATCCAAGCAGCCTGTGCTTCCTGGTCAAGAGACTGTGGCTGCGGGAAGCAGAGGAGGCCGAGTGGGGGTGAAGAAGGGTGGGGGGCGGGAAAGCGTATATCGCTGGTTACTGGTTGTTCTGTCTCCTGCTGGAAGCTCTGTGAAGCTGCTTTCTCATACCGCCTGTTCATTGGTCTCTGATAGGAGTCCAGGATGGCAGATCTGTGCTGCGTTAGCTGATAGGGGACCTCTGCATGTATGTCTCCTCCCCCTCTGTTCTCTGTCAGTTTCTTATTCCATTTGGTGCTTGGCTGAGTTCTTTATCTCTTCATTTGATGCTTAGGGTTTCGGGATTGCTGTTTTCTCTGTTTGGCTTAGTTTTTTGGATCTTTGCTGTGGAGGGATGGCGTGGTGCTTCTGCCTAGAGTGCCATGTTGCCGGAAGTGAATTTAGATTTTGTTCTACTTTTTTCTCCTGCTTTGTCTGGGACCCCCTGTTGTGATCCTGATCAGACCTGTCGGTAGTAGCTGGGCACCATCTAGTTCTTCTGGTCTCAGGGCTAGTGGAGGCTGTGGTTCATGTGGGCCATTAGTCCTTTGGACTAATTGCTTCCTTGAGTCTTTGGTTTTCTTCACTCTCCTTTGCTCTGGATGGGAAGAGACCAATAGTAGTATCTTAGATGGCCCCTCAAAAGCTTTTAAGACCCCAGACACTTCTCACCAAAGTAGGATGTAGAACATTGGACTTTATGAGCTGTGTTATGCCAGTTGACCTAGATGTTCCCTGAGACTGTGGTCCCCAGCCCTCAAGCTCAGTAGCTCAGTTCTGCGAAGTGTATGGTTATTTCTAAGTAGTTCCCCTGACCGTGCTCCCTGTGTGCTCCATTTTATATATGATTATACATGCAGCGGAGCCCTGGTGGCACAGTGGTTAAGAGCTCAGCTGCTAGCCAAGAGGTCAGCAGTTCGAATCCACCAGCTTCTCTTTGGAAACCCTATGGGGCAGTTCTACTCTGTCTTGTAGGGTGACTATGAGTTGAAATCGACTTGATGGCAATGTGTTTTTCATACATGCAGCACATACAAATATGTATATAGAAATATCCATTCTCGTTTGATTCTAGGAATTTTGTAATATGATTTTTAATTTCTTCTGTTACCCAATGGTTTTTTAAGCAAGGTGTTATTTAGTTTCCATGTATTTGATTTTTTTCCTTGTTCTTCCTGTTATTGATTTCTAATTTTATAGCATTGTGCTCAGAGAATATGCTTTGTATTATTTTGATATTTTTGAATTTATTAAGGCTTATTTTGTGGCCTAAAATATGACCTATTCCGGAGAACGATCATGTGTATTAGAGAAGAATGTATACTGTGTTGCTGTTGGGTGGAGTGTTCTGTATATGTGTATGAGGTCAAGTAGGTTGATTGTGTTGCTTAGGTCTTCTGTATCTCTGCTGAGTTTCTTTCTAGTTGTTCTGTCCTTCGTCAAAAGTGGTGTGTTAAAGTCTCCTACTATTATTGTGGAATTGTCTGTTTCTCTTTTCAATACCCTTAGGGTTTATGTATGTTGGAACTTTGTTGTTGGGTGCGTGAATATTTATTATGGTTATGTTCTCTTGGTAAATTGACCCTTTAACCGTTATGTAGTGCCCTTCCTTGTCTCTTATGCTGGATTTTGCCTTAAAGTCTATTTTATTAGAGATTATTATTACCACTCCTGCTCTTTTTTGGTTACTGTTTGCTTGATATTTTCTTTTTCCTTCCTTTGATTTTTAGCTTATTTTTGTCTTTGTGTCTAAGCTGTGTCTCTTGTCGGCAACATATTGGTGGGTCACTTTTTTAAATCCATTCTGCCACTCTTTTTCTCTTGACTGGTGCATTTAAACCATTTACATTCAGTGTGATTTACAATAGGTGTGAATTTACCGTTGTCATTTTGTTTTTTTTTGTGTGTGTTGTTGGTTTCTTTGTTCTGCTTTTCTGTACTGAGCTTTCTTTGTTTATGGATTTTCTTTGTTGTTATTGATATTGTGTTTACTGAGTCTTCATGATTTTCTTCTTTTTTATTTTGGTGAGTAGGTTTGTTAGTTTTCTTTGTGGTTACCCTGAAATTTCCAGTCTGTTACATCTTGATATTGCCTTGACTTCCTCTCCATATGGAAGTTCTGTAAGTGCATCATTTATTCCCCCTTTTTATTTTGAAGTTGTCATCATTTATAGATTGATGCCTCTGATTCCCTGTTTTCAGTATTGTAGCTTTATTTTGTTTTTGAGAATTCTTTAATTGGGTCGGTATCTAGGTGATGCTGTCATGTGTCTTAAGCTCATGTTGTTGTCTGATGTTGTTGGTTATGCATCCAAAAGGTTCCGTTTAATATTTCTCTTAAGGTTGGTCTGATTTTTACAAATTCCCTCAATTTCTGTTTATATGAGAATATCTTAGTTTTGCCATCATATTTGAGAGACATTTTTGCTGAATGTATAGTTCTTGGTTGGCAATTTTTTTCTTTCAGGGATTTATATATGTCATCCTATTGCTTTCTTGCCACTATGGTTTCTGCTGAGAAATCAGAGCTTAGGAATCTTATTGATTCCCCTCTGTAGGTGAGAGTTTGTTTTTTCCAAGCTGCTCTCGGGATTCTTTCTTTGTTGTTTGTTTTGGAAACTTCGATTTTATGTCTTGGTGACTTTCTTTTGTGATCTATCTTGTTTGGGGTTCAATGGATATCTTCTTGTCTTCATGATATTAGGGAAAATTTCTGCCAGCAAATTTTCAAAATTTCTCTCTGCTTTTTTTTGTCTCCTGTTGTGGAATTCCAATCACACATAAATTATTCCTCTTGATAGTGTCCCATATAACTCGTAGGCTTTCTTCATTCTTTTTTTTTTCTGGTTGTTCCTTATACAAATTAGTATCAAAGGATTTGTCCTCTATTTCGCTGATTCTGTCTTCCACTGATTCAGTTCTACTCCTATGTCCTTCCCTCTAGTTCTGAAATTTTATAGTTAATCTTCTTTTTCTACTTTCTGTTTTTATATGGTTTCTAATTGTCTATTTATTTTGTCATTTTGTTCTTGTATTGTTTTCCTGAATTATTCTAGAGTTTTGTCTGTGTTTTCCTTGATTTTGTCTGTGTTTTCCTTTTCCCTTTGTTGATCTCTTGGAGGATCCTATATATATGTGTTTTGAATCCATATCAGGTAGTTTTATTACCATTTCTTCCTCAGGAAAGTTTTTTGGCCCTTTACTTTGGTCACTTGTTTGAGGCATCTTGTCCTACTTCTTTATGTGATTTGATATTGTCTTTTGTCTCTGATGCATTAAGGTGTTATTCTATTGATTGATTGTATGTTTATCTGCTCCATCCTGATATTTTGTTTTGTTTTGAATATCTTGGCAGAGCGGGCGTGCTATGCTGGTCGCTAGTCTGGTAGCACGGGGACACTTACCACCTGGCTCCAGGTGGGGGGGTACAGCGGCTGGCAGCGTGGGTGATGATCTCTGTTCGTTGATCTGCAGGGTGGCTGAGGACAGGTTGGGCAGGTGTTGGCTGCCGTTTATCATCAGTCAAGTGGCACTGGAGCAGGCGATGGCACTCGTTGAGTGGGTAGGGCGCCATGTGTGGTGGGTGTGGTGGGAGAGCGAGGGCACAGGAGTGTGCTCTCATCCACTTCCATTGGGCTGGCAGGTTCACTGGAGGGGTTCTGTGCTGCTCAGAGGAGTGAGGAGGCAAGGTTTGCTGGGCAGGGCCGCTTGTAGGGGCAGGGCAGTGGGCAAGTGACAGGGTTGCGCGGACAGAGTCGCTAGAACGGTCGTGTGCTGCTTGGATAGGCGAGGTGGGGAACAGGGTTGAGCAGATTAGGTTGCTGGGGCAGTTCCACACTTCTTGGAGGGGCAGGGTGGGGCTGGGTGCCTGGGAGCTCTGCAGCTGCCACCACTGGGTGGTTGGACAAGGGGGGGGATGATGGATGGGGCTGGGTAGGGGAGGAAAGGGGGGCTTGGACTGTGTCCCCAGCACTGGGCGGCCACATGAATGGGAGAATTCATGCCCCCAATCACCAGGGGGGTAGAGGGAGGGGGAGCATTCTTCTCAGGTCCCTGGCGATGGTGGCTGGGCACTTTCCATTGGCTGCAGTGAGCAATCAGGACCTGTCCCCAGTCAAGAGCGAGGAGGGGGTTTTGCTCTTGGTCTGGTTGGGTGGAGGATTTCCCACTAACATTCTACGAATCTATCACTTCCTGTGCACCACCCACCCCAATGATCAGGGACTGCTCTTGTGAGCCACCCTTTCTCTGGGTCCTGGCTCCCTTTCTCTTCCTTGGACACCAGGATTCCCGGAGCTCTTGCCCTCCTTCCTGCACCCTTCCTCCCTAGGTCCAGTTCATGTCCTGTTCACCCCACTTTGCTCCAGGTATGTCAACACAATTTCTCTGTCTCCTGTTGGAAATTCTGTGAAGTTGCCTTTCTGTGCTCCTCACCTAGGATCACTATTGGTTTTATCTCGAGAGGACCACACTGTGCCAGTTTGGCTGGTAGGCCCCTCTACTCTGTGTTTCTCTCATTTGCTGTTTTTGATCAGTTTCTTTTTCCAGTTGGTGTTTGATCTACTTCTTTATCCTTTCATTTGATGCTCAGGGTTCCAGGATTGTTATCTGTATCTGTTTCACTTGGTTTCTCAGGTCTTTGCTGTAGAGGGATGACAAGGTATGTCTGACTAAGCTGCCATGTTGGCTCTTCCCTTAATGTAATTCTTGTTTAGAAAATTAAAACAACTCTTAATTTTTTTCTTCTAACAAAAAAAATTCATTGTAGAAAAATAAAAAATACAAAAAGGAAAAAGAATTAAACACCCTATAACCCTCACACCCACAGATAACTATATTAACACCGTGGTATATAATCTCTCTGATGTTTAAATATGCGTATATACTGCAATTGTTTACACAGCTATGTATCGCTATCTATGCTCTTGCTTGTTTTCCATTTTGTTTAATTTTATAAAAATGAAATAATTAAGAAAATACTGTGTTATAATCTGCTTTTTTCACCTAACACCCAATCATTCAGCGCTATCTGTCAAGCACTATACTAGTCTGGGGCTACAATGGCAAATAAGGTGTACAGCATTCTTGTCTTAGGAAGTTTACATTCTAATGGGAAGATAATGAGTAATGTCTGGTCATAATAACAATGAAGAAAACTAAATCAGGATAAGGAGACAGACAGGGAGGCAAGTGGTAATTTTAGATGAGGTGTTCAGGGAAGTCTCTGTGAGGAGGGTGACATGTGAGCAGGGACCTGAATGAAATGAAGTGAAGAGCAGGCTATGCAAAGAGCTGGGAAGTGGGTATTAAATGAAGAGGGTATAACAAGTGAGAAACTAGCTTGACATTCTTCAAAAAATGGAATAGTCAGAAAGAGTAGTAAAGATGAAATTGTTGAGACAGGGGCCAGAATGTGAGGGATTTAAGATTAAGGAGTTTAGATTTTATTCAGGGTGTGATGAGAAGACATTGGAGGATTTTATATGGAGTAATGACATGATCTGATTTATATTTAAACAATATTCTGGCTGCAAGGTGATGCAGTGATTGTGATGGAAGCAAGACCACCAGATAAGAGGCAATTGTAGTATTGTAGGCAATAGATGTAGGGTTGTAGCAGTGGAGGTGGTGAGAAGGGATGTTTTAATCGTAGCACCAATAAGATTTGCTGATGGATTGGTGAGATTTTAGGGCAAGAAAGGAGTCAAGCATGACTCCAGTTTTGGCCTGAAAAACTGAGTGAATGGTAGTTCCGTTTACTAAGATATGGAAGAGTATGGAGGAGCTGATTCAGGTGTGTGTGGTGAGAATCAAGATTTCTCTTTTGGACATGTTATCTTTGAGATATATCATTAACCAAGTGAAAATGTTGATATAGGAAGTTGCATATACAAGTCTGGTCCTCAGGAGGAGAGGTTAGGGCTGGAAAGAAAAAATGTGATTATATCTCCATGTCAATAAATATTCATCTACCACATGATTTTTTCTTGGTTAAATCATGTTTCATTGTATGGATGTTGTGAAGAATAACTCTGTGCCAGGTGTGGAATCATTTTGCAGTAAGCAACTTGGCCCTTTTGTTCTCTGTTCGTTCCAGCTGTACAACACCTGAGGGTAATGAGTGGGTTCTGATCAGACCAAGATGGACCACCTGGGGGACTGATGCCGACTAAGCCTCACGAGGCATGATGTAATCTGTCATGGCCACGTGGTGAGGCCAATAACAACTATGAGCCCTAAGGCCCTGTTGGAGATTCCTGGTTGGTGACCATTTATAGGGAAAAGGTCCTCTTTGGGACATGGAAGTGCTGGCACCCATCCCAGATCTCACCCTATGTGTCCCTTTGTTTGTATCCTTTTGGGTCGTAATAAATCTATAATAAGTATGGTATACTCATGGTGAATTCCATGAGCCGTTTCAGCAAATTAAGAAACCCACAGGGGCAATGAGAGCCATCAGGGGCTGGCAGCATCATGTTTGGCAGTCTGAAAGATGGTGTCCATCTAACTTGTGAGCTCTGACACAGCTCTGGGTGGCTAGGGCTGAGAGAGAGTGTGTGCTGTGTGAGCGGCTGGTGACAAGGCTGGAGAAGTGGGAAGGTGAGGACTAGATCCATTTCCACATTTTGGGAATTGGATTCATGCTGATCCTTACCATGCAGTTAGCAATGAAAATAGGTTGTTTCTTATGTGTCCCTTGCTTAGTGCACCCTGTAAATTCTTATTTTAAACTAATTCCTCTAGGATTTTAAAACCCAATTGCCTCTGAGAAGTCTTTATAGATTTTCCAAGGTACTTGTTTATATCTCTATTATGGTTTTTCTTTCTACCTTATTAAATAGTGAACACTTTGAAGGTTCTATGACTTTAGTCATCTTTGTGCCTCTAATATTAGCAGTATGTCTGGCATATAGTAGATGTTCAGTGTTTAATGAATTAAATTATTTAAGATATAACTCATGAGTAGATGGGAAGTACAGTGTAGAATTCTCTTATCAGAGTTATTTTAAGGTCAGATAAAATCAGTAGTCTCACTTTATTCCTTCTCACTCTATTCATCTTCATTTGTTCTTCTTTAAGTATGTTTTATACTTTTTTACGTGAGCATCCAGATTGACAAAAGATATAAATAGGAAACTTTGCTTTTAAAAACAATTCATCAACATTCCTTTAAATAACCAGCCTTTCTAATGTATTTAAAATATATCAAAATCCCACTTACACAGAGTTTGTAGGGATTACATTATCATGTAATCATGTAAGCATTATCATAATTAACCTTTACGAACCTCAAAGGATCTTTATGGTTTCTTCTTCTGATTCTAAGGGTGAATGAGTGTCGATGGCCTTCTGTTTGTCCTGTCTGTGCATAGGAAATTGTTGTTGTTATGTGCCATCGAGTTGATACTGACTCATAGCGACCCTGTAGGACAGAGTAGAAGTGCACCATAGAGTTTCCAGGGAGCAGCCGGTGGATTCAAACTGTTAACCTTTTGGTTAGCAGCCTGAGCTCTTAACCACTTCGCCACCAGGGCTCCATGCATAGGAAATAGCGAGTACTTAATAAAAATGTAATAATATTCCCTAAACCATTATCTTTATGATTTATAAAAATAATTCTGAATGACTTTATTATGATCTGGCCTAGTTCCTATGAAAGAGTATTTCACTGGGTTGTATCCTTTTTTGGAGTGTTGTATATACAAGACGTTATTTGTGTGTGATTTATTTTTCCTTTGTAATTTTTTTACTTGCATATGATTTTTTAAAATTTGCTACTGATTTTTATTATGTTCCTATCTTTTCAAAAAATAAAGTCTAATTTAAAAGTTTAAAAATATGCTTTATTTTTAGAAAAGTTTTTGTTGTTGTTGTGTGCCGTCAAGTCGATTCCAAAACATAGTGACCCTATGTGGCAGAGTAGAAGTGTCCCATTGAGACAGATAGGGTTAACTGTGCTGGCGGAATAAAAGAGCTGTTAAAAGACTACCACCTAGAAGTTGGGTAAACAGGAACCACATCCTGTCAGCATAAAATAAGGTTAGAACAACCTGTGAATTACTACTTCCTCTTTAATGTTTTTCTAGTCCCTTTCCCCTTCTTATGGGCTCCGCATGCACAGAAGAACTAAGTGTGACTGCTGTTTTGGCCCGCTAAAGGGGGCGAAGTAATACAGAAGATCAGTGCGCCTGCGCCCTGTCCTATATCCCATAATAAGTGATGCCGAGAGCTGTGGAGGGGACTCTGCCTTGAATATTAGCAGGTAATATCTTGGATTCCAGATGCACGTGCAACCTAATTAGTATGCACTACCATTCCAAGGAGTACCTGGCCCTTCGAAGGAACCCACTGAATATTCATTGCTCTATTGTCCCCACTGAACCCATATAAGCCCTAGCCTTGCTTCCCCTTGTGATCCAGTCTTTTGGCGAGGCATGAGCCCTGACTGACTCCTTTTACTTGTCGCAAGTAAAATAAAGCTGTTAGTGGTGAACCCAAAAATTGTCTCTGCTGTGTATTCTTACAAGAGAAAGACAAGGACCCATTGAGTCCGGCGGGCCTCTGTGCCCTCGGCAGTAACACCATAAGGTTTTGTAGGTTGAAATCTTTACAGGAACACATTGCCAGGTCTTTTCTCCTGTGCCACCGCTCCAGTGGATTCAAACTGCCAACCTTTTAGTTAGCAGCTGAGCACTGGAACCATTACTCCATCAGAACTCCTTAGAACAGTTTTAGGTTTACAAAATAATTGAGAAGATAGTACAGAGAGTTCCCATATACCACCTCACCCAGTTTTTCCTATTATTAACATCTTACATTAGTTTGGTACATTAGTTGCAATTAATAAACCAATATTGATATGTTATTATTAATTCAAGTCCATAATTCAGATTTCCTTTGTTTTTTTACCTTTTTTTTTTTTCCTGTTCCAGGATCTCATCTAGGATAGCACATTATACTTAGTTGTCATGTCTCCTTAGGTTCCTCTTAGCAGTAATAGTTTCTCAGACTTTCTTGTTTGTGATGACCTTGACGGTTTTGAGGAGTACTGGTCAAGTATTTTGTAGGATGTGCCTTTATTGGAATTTGCCTGATGTTTTCCTCATGATTAGACGGGAGTTATGGGTTTTTAGGAGGAAGATCAGAGGTAAAGTGCCATTTTATCACATTCTATAAACCAAAAAAACCAAACCTGTTGCCACCGAGTCGATTCCAACTTGTAGCGACCCTATAGGACAGGGTAGAACTGCCCCATAGGGTTTCCAAAGAGTGGCTAGTGGATTCGAACTGCTGACCTTTTGGTTAGCGCCAAGTTCTTAACCACTGTGCCACCCATCACATCATATAAAGGGTACATATTGTCAATATGATTTATGGCTGTTGATATTGACCTTGGTTACCTGGATGAGGTTGTTGTTGTTAGGTGCCGTTGAGTTGGTTCCGACTCATAGCGACCCTACAGGACAGAGTAGAACTGCCCCATAGAGTTTCCAAGGAGCGGCTGGTGGATTTGAACTGCTGACCTTTTGGTTAGCAGTGGAGTTCTTAACCACTATGCCACCAGGGCTCCAAAGGGTACGTATTGTCGGTATGATTCATGACTGTTGATATTGACCTTGGCTGAGGTAGTAGTTGTCATATTCTTTTCCACTGTAAAGTTATTGTTTTTTTCCTGTATCTTTTCGTACTGTAAGGAGCCCTGGTGTTGCAGTGGTTAAAGCATTCGACTGTTAATTGAAAGGTCAGCGGTTGGAAACCACCAGCAGCTCCACAGGAGAAAGATGTGACAGTCTGGTTCTGTAGATATTTACAGCCTTGGAAACCCCATGAGGTCGCTATGAGTCAGAGTGATTAGACGGCAGTGGGTTTGGTTCCATACTATAGTCTGTGGAGAGAAGTCACTTTTCTTCGGAGAGACTATGCTCAGCCCATACATAAGGTGTGGGGATTTGTGCTTCCCGTCCTTGAAGACAAGTATCTATACAAATTATTTGGAATTCTCCTGCAAGGGAGATTTGTCTCTTCTTCCCCATTTATTTATTTATTCAATCATTTATTTATATTAGTATAGACAGTGGATATCTATTTTATATTGTAGGTTATAATCCAGTACTGCCTCATTTTGTTGCTCAGATTGTTCCAGCATTCGCCATTGGCTCTTTCATTTGGCCCCTGTGTCCCTTTGACATACCGACATCAATGTGAGTTCTCTTCCTCTCCCAGCATTTCCTTACTTTCTGACACTAAATTAAGATGCTCCAGGCTCAACTTGTGTATTTCTTAACCCAGTCTTAGAATCAGCCACACTCCAAGGAGCCCTGGTTTCTTTAGTGGAGAATGGTATTAGAAACTAAGATATGGGCACTAGGTGTTCCTGTTGCTCCTGGGCTGTCTTTGCTTCTGGGTGCTCTCAGCTGACAAAGTAAGGGAATATATGTATATATGCCAACACGTGCAGATAACACATACATAAATGTTTCTATATGTAACCATCTTTATCTATATTAAGCTACACATGAGTTCATACTGATATCTCCAACTCTAATTCATTACCACATGAATCATTCTAGCCTTTCCCCCTTATTTATCTGTAATCTTCAATCCCAATATTGATAAACCTCCCACCGTCCACTATCCATTTACTTAATTGTTCAGTTCAAATATACATGTATAGTACTTTCAGAATTGTGGGAAACAGCTTTCTTAGCTAGAGTACAGTTGTTGTTGTGTTGTCAGGTGCCGTTGAGTCGGTTCCGACTCATAGCGACCCTATGCACCACAGAATGAAACACTGCCCGGTCCTGTGCCATGCTCACAATCGTTCCTATGCTTGAGCCCAGAGTATGGTGCTAAAGTACAATTCCTTTTGCCCTGAGGTCAGCACCATTATCCCTCACCCCCTTCAGTGAAGTTGTTTCATAAATTTGTATCTTTTTATGTTTTTATTAGATATATTCAAACATATTTAAAAGTAGGGAGAACCCACATGTATTCATTACGAACTTCATCAATTATTAAATTAATGGCGAATCTTGTTTCATCTATACTCTCCCCATCCAACGCCTGATTATTTTGAAGTAAATTCTAGACATCATATTTCATCTATAAATATTCCAGAATGCGATTTACTATAATTTAACTAGTCCCCTATTGATGGACATTTAGATTGCTTCCAGTTTTTTCTCTATTACAAATAGTGCAGCTATAAACGTCCTTGTATATTTATTTTTGCAAGCTTGTGTAAGGCTATCTGTAGGGTAAATTTCTAGAACTTCAATTGCTGAAAGAAAGAGTACAACCATTTAAAATTGAGACGTACTGCCAGATTTATATTCCTACCAAAAGTGAATTGAGAATTTCCCTTTCTCCACACCCTTACCTACATTGATTTTATCTAACTTTTAAATTTTTGGCAATGTGGGGGGTGAAAATGGTATTTAGTTTTTTTTGTATTTCTTTAATTATGAATGAGATAGAATCTTTTCTATTGGTCTTTTTTCTTTTTTTTTCTTTCCATGAGCTGCTCACTCAAATTCTTTGCTTGTTTAAGAAAAGAAAAAAAATTGGCACAGAGGACCAACTTCCTTTTTCAAGCCATTAATACCATGCTATCATGTCTCCTCTCCCTTTTGTCCCATCCCCAGTTCAGATTACCAACTCAGGCACAGTGCTTAAGTCTCCTTAACGAAGGTAAATGCCTGCCCATTTTTTTCCTTTCCTCCCCCACCACCCCAAAATGTTTTTGGTTTCTGTCCACCATGGGTACAGTCAGACTGTTTATCAAGCAGATGGTTTGAAGTCTGCTTCTGAGTGAATCCTCTAGGGAAATATGCCCAAAAAGCAACAGAAAGGATTTCTACAGACTTGTGGGGGAATGTTTGTAATTATTTACCAAAGTGTATAAGCAGCAGGCATCATTTCAGCCTGCCTTGTTCATCTGTTCTGTCTTTCCACCCAAACACAAGACATGTACTCTGACTTTTGCTGCTGTGCCATTTTGCTGGTTTTTTTTTCAGCCTTATTCTTGTCTGGGTGGATTATTTGTCTCCATCCATCATGGACATATGTGTAATCAATATTATTGTTGTTGGCTTCTTGACTAGAGCAATGGTGATGGCATTCTGTCCTGATTTAAATGAAAATATCAAAAGAGTAAGACTACACTGACAGCCTGATTTTCTTTTCTTAGGTATTCTTTAAAAACAACTATTCAAAATCTCATACTCACAGAATTTGTTTGCCAAGCATTTGAAGCCATCCAGTTTTACCAGGTGGCAGCTGCTGTTATTGATGGGGACCTAATTTAAACCATAAACATGAAACAAAGAGTGTCCTTGTTTTACAAAAAGGGAAACTGACATTTGTATAATAGCTTTATTGAGATATAATTCACATACTGTACAATTCACTCATTTAAAGTGTACAATTCAATGGTTCCTAGTATATTCACAGAGTTGCACACCAATAAAACAATAAATTTTGGAACATTTTCATCACCCCACGAGGAAACCCTGTACCTTTTAGCAGCCACTCTCCATTTCTTCCACCGCCTCCCAGCTTTAGGCAACCATTAGTCTAATTTCTGGCTCCATCGATTTGCCTGTTTTGAACATTTCTTATAAATGGAATCATACAATATGTGGTCTTTTGTGAATAGCTTCTTTTACTTAGCATAATGTTTTCTGGGTTCATCCATGTTGTAGCATGTATCAGTATTTCATTCCTTTTTGTGGCTGAGTAATAATGTGATTCTTTTTTTTTTTTTAGTTTTAACTTTTTTTTTCCCCATACAAAAATTTATACATGCATTGCTATGTGACTCTAATTGCTCTCCCTATACTGTGACAGCACACT
>NW_004444042.1:6845952-6847929 GCF_000243295.1 Trichechus manatus latirostris
CTTTGTTATGCCAATTGACCTCGATGTCCCCTGAAAGCATGGTCTCCAGACCCCTACCCCTGCTACTCTATCCCTCAAAGTGTTTGATTGTATTCAGTAAGCTTCTTAGCTTTGATTTAGTCCAGTTGTGCTGACTTCCTCTGTAGTGAGTGCTGTTCTTCCTTTCACCTAAGGTAATTCTTATCTACTATGTAGTTAGTAAATAACCCTTCCCCTCCCTCCCCACCCTTGTAACCATCAAAGAATGTTTTCTTCTGTGTTTAAAGCTTTTCTTGAGTTCTTATAATAGTGGTCTTATGCAATATTTGTCCTTCTGTGACTGACTAAATTCATTCAGCATAATGACCTCCAGCTTCCTCCATGTTATGTTTCACGACTTTATCGTTTTTTATGATTGAGTCATATTCCACTACGTGGATATACCATAATTTATCCATTTATCCGTTGATGGGCACCTAGGTTGTTTCCATCCTTTTGCTATCGTGAACAGTGCTGCAATGACAATGGGTGTGCATATATCTATTCATGTGATGGCTCTTATTTCTCTAGGATATATTCCAAGGAGTGGGACAGCTGAATTGTATGGTACTTCTAATTTCTTGCTTTTTAAGGAAGCACCAAATCGATTTCCAAAGTGGTAGTACCATTTTACATTCCCATCAGCAGTGTATAAGTGTTCCAGTCTCTCCACAACCTCTCCAGCATATATTATTTTGTATTTTTTGGATTAATGCTAGCCTTGTTGGGGTGAGATGATATCTCATTGTAGTTTTGATCTGCATTTCTCTAATAGCTAATGATTGTGAGCATTTCTTCATGTGTCTATTGGCCACCTGAATATCTTCTTTGGGAAGTGCCTGTTCATATCCTTTGTCCATTTTTTAATTGGGTTATTCATCTTGTTGTAGAGGTTTTGCAGTATCTTATAGATTTTAGCGATTAGATGCTGATCGGATTTGTCGTAGCCAAAAATTTTTTCCCATTCTGTAGGCTGTCTTTTTACTCTTTCGGTGAAATCTTTGATGAGCATAAGTGTTTGATTTTTAGGAGCTCCCATTTATCTGATCTCTCTTCTGGTGCTTGTGCATTGTTACTTATGGTTCTGATTGTGTTTATGCCATGTATTAGGGCTCCTAGCATTGTCCCTATGTTTTATTCCATGATCTTTATCGTTTTCGATTTTATATTTAAGTCTTTGATCCATTTTGAGTTATTTTTTGTGCATGGTGTGAGGTATGGGTCTTGTTTCAGTTTTTTGCAGATGGATATCCAGTCATGCCAGCACCATTTGTTAAAGAGACTGTCTTTCCCCAATTAATGGACTTCGGGCCTTTGTCAAATATCAGCTGCTCATAGGTGGATGAATTTATGTCTGGATTCTCAATTTTGTTCCATTGGTCTATGTATCTGTTGTTGTACTGGTACCAGGTTCTAAAATGAGGTAGTGTGAGGCCTCCCACTTTGTTCTTCTTCTTGAGTAATGCTTTACTTATTTGGGGCCTCTTCCGTTTCCATATCAAGCTGGTGATTTGTTTCTCCATCTCATTAAAAAATGCCAGTGGAATTTAGATTGGGATTGCATTGTATCTGTAGATTGCTTTGGGTAGAACTGACATTTTCACAACGTTGAGTCTACCTATTCATGAGCAAGGTATGTTTTTCCAGTTATGCAGGTCTCTTTTGGTTTCTTGAAGTAGTGTCTTGTAGTTTTCATTATGGAGGTCTTTTACTTCTCTGGTTATGTTTATCCCTAAGTATTTTATCCTTTTGGGGGCTATTGTAAATGGTATTGATTTGGTGATTTCCTCTTTGAGGTTCTCTTTGTTGGTGTAAAGGAATCCAAGTGATTTTTGTATGTTTATCTTGTATCCTGAAAGTTTGCTGAAATCTTCTATTAGTTCCAGTAGTTTTCTTGTGGATTCTTTGGGGTTTTCTGTGTATAAGATCATATCATCTGCAAATAGAGATACTTTAACT
>NW_004444042.1:6848029-6878001 GCF_000243295.1 Trichechus manatus latirostris
CAGTTTCTTTGTTCCACTTAATTTTCTGTGCTGAGTCATTTTTCTTTATGTATTTTCTTTTCATCTTTTAAATTGTTTTTGATTTTGTGTTTGCTGCATCTTTATATTTTTCTAGTTTTTTTATTTTGACTTGTAGGATTGTTAGTTTCCTTCATGGTTACCTTTATATTTACCCCTATTTTTCTAATTTTATACCAGTCTTTTATTTCTTTATATCGCCTTGATTTCTTCTCCATATGAAAAATCTATGTCTACATTTTTTAAGTCCCTCTTTTTTGTTTTATTGTTGTCATCTTTTACATATTGACATCTGTTTCCCTATTTTCAGTGTTTGAGCTTTGATTTACTTGTGAGTTCCCTATCTGGGTTGATATCTGGTTGCTCTGTCCTGTGTTCTAGTCTTGGGTTGTTACCTGATGTTACTGATTTTCTAACCAGAGGACTCCCTTTAGTATTTCTTGTAATTTTGGTTAGTTTTTTGCAAATTCCCTAACATTCTGTTTATCTGGAAATGCCCTAATTTCACCATCATATTTCAGAGACAGTTTTGCTGGATATATAATTTTTAGCTGGCAGTTTTTTTCCTTCAAGCTTCATATATGTTATCCCATTGCCTTCTTTTTTTTTTTCTTTTTTAATTATTCGATATAATTTTATTATTGAGATACTCTTTTTTCCCATTGCCTTCTTGCTGCATGGTTTCTTCTGAGTAGTCTGAGCTTACTCTTATTGACTCTTCTTTGTAGATGACTTTTCGTTTATCCCTAGCCGCTCTTAAAATTCTCTCTTTATCTTTGGTTTTGGCAAGTTTGATTATAATATGTCTTGGTGACTTTCTTTTGGGATCTACCTTATGCGGGGTTCCATGAGCATCTTGGATAGATATCTTGTCATCTTTCACAATATCAGGGAAGTTTTCTGCCAACAAATCTTCAACAATCCTGTCTGTATTTTTTGTTATCCCCCTGTTCCGGTACTACAGTCACTCGTAGGCTATTCCTCTTGATAGAGTCCCACGTAATTCTTAGGGTTCCTTCATTTTTTAAAATCCTTTTATCTGATTTTTCCTCAAATAAGTTGGTGTCAAGTGCTTTATCTTCAGTCTCACTAATTCTGACTTCCATTGCCTCAATTCTGCTCCTATGACTTTCTATTGAGTTGTCTAATTCTGAAATTTTATTGTTAATTTTCTGGATTTCTGATTGCTGTCTTCGGATTCTTGCAGCCTGTTAAATTTGTCATTATTCTCTTCTCTAATCTTTTTAATTTCTTCTATTGCATGTTCTTTGTTTTGATTAATTTCCTTCCTAATTTCTTGAAGAGGTCTGTATATTAATCTTTTGGATTCTGCCTCTGGTAATTCCAAGAAATTTTCCTCCTCTGGAAAATTTCTAGATTCTTTATTTTGAGAGCTTGCTGAAGCCATCATGGATTGCCTCTTTATGTGATTTGATATTGACTGTTGTCTCCAAGCCATCAATAAGTTATTATATTTCTTTATTTTATGTTTGCTTACTGTGTCCTAGCTTCTTGTTTTGTTTTGATATGCCCAAATAGGCTGCTTATATGAGCTAGTTTGACTATTGGCGCCTTTGAAGCTCTAATGTCCTGTCACCAGGTGGTTAGTTCTGTTACTAGGTGTGTGAACTTAGGAGTCTGCCCGCTCCTCCTGTATGTATTCAGCTCAGGTGTCCAGGTAGATAGCCACCAAGTGTGTGATGTCAGCTCTCACTTACAGTCCTAGACAGGCATGGGTGATTGGTGTAGGTACAGGCATCTGGCTGCAGCAGGGGGACACACTCTGACAAGGCAGGGGGTGGACAGCCGGCCCCTAGTGTCCAGGAGGAAGGCGTGTCCCTGTTCCCTAGAGCGCGTAGGTGGGTGAGTTTTGCAGCTGGACTGTCAGCACCTAATGCTGTTGGCTGTAAGGACTGGGTGGCACTTCCTATTCATGGGCCTCTCTCCCAGGTGGCTACGTGATGTTGGTGGCACCACTGGTCCTCAGGCCCCTGACGTGGGTACATGAAGACCCTCCTTAATGGGCAGAGCAGTGTCAAATGTCAGTAACCTGCCATTTCAAAGGTGAAACAGTTCAAGTTATGGTTCTGGATATACCCTGTTGTACTGTGGTAATGATGGCCTGTGCTGTTGAGATGGGCCCACACAAGTCTATGCAGGGGGAAAGGCTCACAGACTCCATGGATCCTTTATGCCTGTGCCTAGGCAAAGAAGCTGTGCCTATCCTGGTGTCCTGGCTTTGGGGAGCCCGCAATTTATTTTTTCCCCGGTTTGTTAATTTGTGCACTCTTCAAGGCATGGAGAATGGCTCCGGGCGTGTGATGGATCCTACTTCTGGTCCAGGGGACTTAGCAATTCCCAAAGCTGCTCCGGGACCCAGTACAGAGCAGGGCGCGAGGAGGTAAATGGGAGAGAGGTTTTTCTCTAAGGGAGGTGTTTTTGATCTGTGTGGTAAGCCGTTTGCAAGTACTTATCTTTCATGTAGGGCTACTTCTCACTGGTTCTGCACAGCCGTGTAGACTCTCTGGCATGGGTCGCTCCCAGTGCTGAAAACGCGCCTTCTGAGCTCGGCTGCTTGCCTGCCTCACCGCTCACTCGTGAGCTGATCAGTCCTGAAGGGCTCAGGCTCTTGCCGGGTCAGGTGTGGCAACTCCTCGCTGCTTCCAAACTGTCTCTCCCTCCCCCTGCCACTCAGTCTGGTTCCTCAACTCTGCCTTTGATGTTCAAAGGCTCCCAGACTGTCATATATAATTGAATCAGTTGTTTTTTCGAGTCTTTATTGTAAGAGGGTCCACCAGAAGCTTCTCACTACTCTGCCATCTTGGCCCTGCCTCCCTGGTGTGTGATTCTTAATGTTCACTGGGACATGGGGAGAAATATAGCCTGTGCATCTTAATACTGTATTAGTAACTCTATCCCAAATGAGTTGATGTTTGCTACAGTGTAGTAGAAATCTCTGAGGCTTTTACTACAGTTAGAAAAAACTGAAAACAATTCAGGAGACAATATTGCCAAAAATATAAATTATACTACTGACAGCTCACCACAACTATAGACTCAGTTTAGTTCTTGTGAAACCTTTTAAAAGGGAGTTTTTGCTTTTAGAATCTTTTATTTTAGCACACATAATTATTCTGATGACTGAAGAAAGTGTTAGTAGAACTGGGAGCAAATTGCTCTTTACCTTGTTCCTGATTTTAATTGGTGGCTATCCTGGACTTTTGCCACTTGTCCCTTACTCCTCTCTATGTGCCTGTCCCAAATCTTCGTAGTTTCAGAGGAAGATTCTTAGAAGAAAGAGGTCTAGAAGTGGATATGGGGCCTAAATGTTTAAAGAGGTTTGTTGTTGTTGTTAGCTGCCCTTAAGTTAGCCCCCACATCATGGCACCCCCATGCACAACGGAACAAAACACTGCCCAGTTGTATACCATTTCCATAATTGGTTGCGGATCCATAGGGCTTACATTGGCTGATTTTGGGAAGTAGATTGTCAGGCCTTTCTTCCTAGTCTGTCTTAGTTCCATCTTAGTCTGGAAGCTCTGCTGAAATTTGTTCAGCATCATAGCAACACACAAGCATCCAGTAACAGAAAGATGGTGGCTGTGTATGAGATGCATTAGCTGGAAATTGAACCAGGTCTCCTGTATGGAAGGTGGGAATTCTACCACTGAACTACGAATGCCTCACTAAAGAGGTTTAGGGTAACGGTTATAATGGTAAGATCAGGAAAGAGAGCAGGTGAAAAATGAGAAAGATAAAGGATTAGGGTCACGAATAGTCTGAGAAATTTGGAGGGAGAGCGTCAGGTGCAGAAGCAGTATAACTGGGTCTCTATGGCTTTCTCTACTTGAAGGAAATAGTAGGTTCAAACTCTGTGTGGTCTAATGAGGTCACCTGGATAGGATCTGTCTGAACTTACCTGTTCTTCAGTCTCTATAGCAGGAAGAGGCTACCAACATAATTTTTAGTGGCATTTTAATATATGATCAGATCCTCCTCCCCCGCTTAATTTTCCTCTTTCTTTTTTCTTAGGCATGTCTGTCTTCTTCCTTGATTATAACTTAAACTTGCAGCCTTAAAGTTTCAAAGAGAATGAAAGATTCATATTTTTTACCATTTTCTGTGAGCAGCGTTTAGGTGATCCTGTGGTACACTTGTGAGATAATTTCACTTCCTGCTGTCCAGGAGCTTTCAGTCTAGTTGAAGAAATTGTTAAACCCTTGTTCTATAGATATGTTGGCTCAAGTTCATAATGACATAATACTATTTCAAATACATTTTAGAATGATGCAAGATGTAATTGAATGAATTTAAATAATAATTATATCATAACATTAGAAATTCAGATAAGTGGCCCCTGGCTGCCTTTCCTCTTTCCTTAGAGTCCATTTGTGTGAGAAACACACAGGTTTCTTGGATGGTTCTGTTGCTTAGGGCTGTGGTTAACAGCCAAAGTTTCTCCAAATTGTGTCCTTTGAATCAGTGTTGTTTTTTGTTTGTTTTTTACTTGTCTCTTACTTTTCTGCAGGGTACCTCCTCTCGGTCATGTGCACTTCAGTGACACAACCAGCTATTTAAAGTACACATACTCTTTGCCCACACTGTGAAGAAATCTCAGAGTAAAAACGAGATACAAATTAGCTATATAGTGTTTACTGTTTTTCTTTCACTTTAGTATAGCCTTCCTTTCAACCTAGAGTCAAAGACTAGAATTCCTTCTTCTGGGTAACTGAGACCAAGTCCATCCCTTAGTTGCATTTTCCATAACTTCAATTTAGCAGCTCTAAATTAAGCTTTTTTTTTTTTTTAACCTGTGAGCATATAGCCCAGGGATCAAATGCTACTGTTCTAAGGGCTTTCACTTGCTATAAACCAACTTCTTCCTTACCCCTACCCACCCCAATCCTCTATGGTTTATGTAAAAGTCCCCACATTTTCTCACTACTCCCTGGAGTGCTGAGAATCAAGAGGCTTTTATTTTCCAAGTTGGCTCCTACTCTGGAGCCACTCAGTTCCTGCCTTTACTGCCAACATCAGTATTATCATTAGCATCTCAGAAATAAAAGAAAACAACAAAATGGTTTTGCTTTGGAGTTACTCCAGAGGGAGGCACCTTGGTTTTTCTTAGAGAAATCCTCTCTGTTACTCTTTTATGGCTTTTTAGAGAAGCAAAATGTTCTTTCATTAAGTGGAACATTCTGCTGTTGCCCTACCCTGCTTGCTAGTGGAGACCAATAATGGATGGTTGTGGGATCTGACCAAGTAGGACTTTTCAGCCTGTGTTCTTCCATATCCTCTCCCCTCCCCTCCAGGATTTCTCTGGATTGCTTTTAGTCAAGTCTTAGAGGTAGTTTCTCCCTGCTAATAATATTTATATTTTTCCAGAGGCCTTTGTCTGCTATGGTCAAAGGTGGGCATATTATGAAGTAACATATTTCCTGCAATGTTCTTGAAAAATATGGCTTGCTTAGTTTTGTTGAAGCACAGTTTTACAAAGTACTGTTGTAACCAGTCACCTAACTTTAGGATTCCTGGACACTTAAATATGACATTTAAAACCATATATATTATTCTGTAGCTTGACCTAGCAATCATGTGAACAAAAACTCCTACGGGCAAGTTGCAACTCACTTTGCAGAAACCTGTATTACCCAATTTATTTTGTGTGAAGAGGCCCAGTGGTTGATGCAGGGTTCTCTTTGTGCAGTCTTGAAGAAGAAGTAAGATATGTCCATAAGTAACTTATACGAGGTGGAATGTGAGTACCGTAAGAAAGTTTTACGTGAAGTGTTTTCTGAGGGGCTTCGGAAGATATTACCGTCTATTAGCAAGAGATTTCCCTGTGGATCACCTCCCTTGAGATGTGAAAAGTTGTGTTATCTAGTTGCATTATAACCAGAAGTAAAGCTCTAACTGTGCCTCAATACTCTGGTTTTATTTGATTAGTTTCGCAATAAACATATTCCCTTCTTGTTAGCTACTTGGAAGAATGTGACCTTGATACTCTCAGTACATTCTTTCTTTGCATTTAGCACTGATCAGCAAGAGATGCTGTGTTTCACACTTGGACATGGCACTACCATCCCATCCTCACCCAATGCTTGTAGGCCTGAGTTAGAATGCTAATAATTAGCAAGAAAAGAGAAGCAATAGTATCTTTTTTTTTCCTTTTTCTAAATTTTGGCATTTCCCTTGTTACCAAAGGACTAATTTTCTTTGGTTTAGTATATTGTTAAACCGTGAGAGCTTAGTTCATTTTGGGCAGTGCCTGTGAAATTTTACCAATCTGTCACAGTCTTTTTTTGTTTGTTTTTTTAGTTAACTCATACGATTTATCTCAGCCTATGGAAATACAACAGACTTATTTGGCAAGGATTCTGCTGATGAGTTTTTTCATCAGTATGCTTATAAAACAACTTTCAGTGAAGCTGTTTTATAATTGGGAGCAATAAATAGAAGGGTGTGTGTTGGTCCTCTGGGGCTTTTGTGCCCTGCCTGCAAATGCAAGTTCTGGGCTGAATAATCACATGTTTGGAGGCGGGACCCTGCCTGCTGTTTTTTTCTTGGTGATATAACTTGACCTCTTCCCTGTGAGAGGGGTGGAGATCTTTCACTGTCCTCACCCTTGAGACTGGGAACTTTTGAGATCCTATGCATTTTAAAATTGACTGTCTAGCTTCCAACAGTTCAGTTTACATAAGACTTTTCTTTAATAATATGGCCATTTAAGACATTTAAAGGAGTATTGCCTATTAAAATGATTTGATTTCATTTAAGTCCAGGCAGTCTTGGAATTCTGTATTAGAGATTCAAGCAATGTCATTGTTTTGATTAGTCTCTAAAGCACTGCAGAAGTGCCTTCTTCTACTGCTTCTTTGACTGTACTGCAAAGGACTGTTTCTTAGGGCTGGCCCTTCTTTTGGAAGCAGCTGCCACCCTGCAAACTTATTGTTGCACTGCTGACCTTTGTGATCAGGAATGCCTCTGGAGGAAACAGCCTCATAATTGTTTTTCTTAAGCCTCCAGTGAAGTCTGTGATATGTCCCTTCAAGTTACTTTTGGTTAGTTTCTTAAGTTTATTTTCATTTAATTGGAGGCTCCATCTTTTTCGCTTTATCACAAATTGTCAGTACAGAGTTCCTGGTAGGTAGTAAGAAGAATTGCCCTGCTCCCTGATATCCTGTTCTACGGGAAGCCTTTGTGGTTTAGATTCACAGTTTCCCATTGTTGCTTGCTGCAGTTGTCTCCTCCCTCTGTACCCCTCCCTCCCCACAACTCTACCTCTTCCCTTGTCCCTCCCTATTCCTGTATCACTTGCCCCACAAATGCCCTTGTGATTGCTTGAGGTCTTTTGGGGGAGGTTGAGTGTGTTGTCCTGTAAGTATTATACTTGTGGTAAAACTGGGTGGGTGGAGGGATGCAGGGAACGGGTGAGTCTTTGTGAAGTATTTCTTTTAACAGCAACAGTTTAAACTTTGAAATTGAGGATTTAAGATTTCTCTTAACTTTCAGGAGTCTTCATGGTGACTGCCTGTCGTTTCTACTCTTCTTTTCTCCTGTCTTTCAATTATTAAGATTTGGAAATTTGATTTTCATTATTGGTTTGAAAACCATTCTCATAAATTTTCTTGAGCTTGTTAGAATTAAAAGCAAGGATTGTGATTTAATATTTTAAATTTCCTTCAAACAGGAGGTTATTTGTGATTTTTTAAATACTTATTTTCAGTATTAACATACTAGTAAAAACAACAACAAGGAAAAGAGCTAAACTGAAAAGTAGCATTTAATGCCATAATCAAAGTGATTCTTTTTTCCTATCAGCAGAATAATGGTGGCAAAATTCACTAAGATTTTAGCAATACTATATGTGGATTTTGGGAAATGGTTTGCTGAATACTTCAGGATAACAAATGCTTCTGGAAATTATTTTTGGGAAGTTAGATAGACTTATTCATTAGCACCCGCTCCCTGGAGGTGTGAGGTCTGTATTCCTTTTGAAAGTAAAATATTTAATATTTGGTGTTCATATTGAGTCAAATACCACTTTCACAATGGGCTTTATATTTCCTTGGGTTACATGTTTTGATTCTTAAGAAACAGTATTTGGGGTGTGTGTGTGTGTGTGTGTTTTGGACACTGGATGGATGGTGCACTAGCTTTTTATGCAGTAATAAGTAATGAGCCTTAGTATCCCTAAGAAGTGCTGCTAATTAAAAGTCATTTTTTATGGTAGTAAATTGAGGGAAAACTTGTTTGTGGGATTTTATCGTTGTTCTATTCAAGTGATAGTTACACTTGTACAATAATGATTTCCTGAGATCCTACTATGTGGCAGGTGCTAGGTGCTATGCTAAGTGCTTGTATTTACTTCTAATTCCCATTACAGCTCTGCCAGGTAGGTAGCAGTATCCCTCTGGGAAGCAGTTATGCAGAGGTAAAAAGAATGAGTTTTTCTTTTCTGTAGGAAAACGAGGAAAATAATCCCTACTTGGCAGGTTAATTGTGAGAATCAACAGACATAATGTGTAAAGGTGTTCACTAAATGGTAGCTACTATTATTATAATTCTACAGAGGAAAGAGCCAGAGAGGCTAAGAACTGGCTGAAGGTCACTCAGCTGTAAGTGGTAGAGCTAGTATTTGAACTGGCCTGAAGCCTGGGCTCCGAAAGTGTGTTTTCTTTTGAGTATTGTCAAGGCTTTTAGAGTAGATTTCAGTAGATCCCTGCCCATTCTTCCACTCCCACCCCCACAGAGGAGGGATTCTCCTTTATAGATGCCCTTCTTTCCTTGGTATCCTCTGTCACCTTCCCAGTCATGTGCTTGCTCTCACACTGGAGTTGCTTGTGCCATTCAGTACCAGTGTTCACCCGGTAGAAATGAGTCAAGCCAGTGCTGTCACTGGCTTCCTCCCTCCCCCATTTTCCGCTTGTTGATAGAGCCATCATGCTTTCATTAGTCAGTTTGTGCTGAAGTAATTTGAGTACAAAACAATTTGAGTATAATGATTCATAAATAGTGTATAGTTGAAATCAAGTATTTAAAAATGCCTTAGTAATTTAAAAAAATTAGAAAAAAAATCTGGCTCTAAGTTACTGAGTGGGTTATAGGGCAATTGTATGGAACTCATAGTTATTGTTTTGCTATCCAGGGAGCTAATTAATTACTGTTGACTGTCTTTTCTTTAACTACTACTGTTACTAGCTTGTTGATATTGGAAAAATGGTAGAGAAAGGAAGTTGTGTTTGCTCTTCTGGCCATTGAGTATCTTCCTTCCATAGACCTTTTTGAAATGTAAGGTAGTAGAATTGATATGATTGAGGCAGGAGATTCAGAGAAAAGATAGAGAGCTGACTGCACTGCCTAAAATTGAGTTACTCAAAACTGAAAAATGTGAGTTTGGCTTATTTCACAAACTTAGTTCTTTATTCTTTTATTTAACTAGTATTGAACTTCTGTTGAGTGTAAGACAGTGTAACTTTCTACATTGTATTATAATAAAGTACTGATGTACTGATTAAGTACTGATTAATGAAGTTCCTAGGAGCCCTAGTGGTGCAGTGGTTAAGCACTTCGTTGCTGGTGATTCGAACCTACCAGCCTCTCCGTGGGAGAAAAATGTGACAATCTGCTTCTGTAAAGATTAGTACATCCTTGTAAGTGCTATGGGGCAGTTCTCCTCTGTCCTGTAGAGTCACTATGAGTTGGAATTCACTTGATAGCAATGGGTTTGGTTTTTTTTTGGTAGTGAAGTTCTTGGGAGGGAGGAATTAGTCCCACTTGGGGAAGAGCAGTATTTAAAAAGAGTCATTTGGCGAAAAAATTAATATAAATAACTACTCCTTCCTAATAGGGTGTGACTATTTCTGTTAAGTCCCCATTTCTATAAGTTCCCAGGGTAATGGCTTCTTCAAACAGGTTTGTGAAGTGGAAAGGATTGCTATTAGTATTACATAAGGCTTGGAAGGATGAGGATGGGAAAGAGGACAGCATTCCTTATTAAGCAAAATGTTGGGCATATACACAGAACAAACCTTTTTTTGTGTGTTTTGAGGAAAGTAGTGGTAGATGAGGTTGGAAAGGTACATAGGATAAGAAATGTGGAAGGCCATTCAAGGCCAAGGAGTTTTGACTGTATTTAATGGGGAGACACTGAAGTTTTCTGAGCTAAATAGTGATTGATTCAAAGTGTACTTTTGGCATCATCACTGAAACATTTGTTGAGCACTTACCACATACCAGGCACTGGGCTAATTATACATATATACATTATTTCATTTAATCTTCATAACAGTCATATGTGGTAGATATTATTATTCCCATTTTACTGGTGAGGTACCTGAAACTTAGAGAGATTCAATAACTTGTCCTAGATGACACTGCTGTTAGGTGGTGGAGTCCAGTGTTTTTCTACTCCAGAACTCTGGGTCCCCAAGTTGTATAACTCACATTCTATTCTCTGGGAGTGGCACCCATTGGATCTCCACTATGAGCATGGTGCTTCCTGAAGTTATGCAGTGTGGTTTGTCCTACGGAGGCTGCATTTTTAACAACTATGTTCTTTCTGGAAACCCTGGTGGTGTAGTGGTTAAGAGTTCAGTTGCTAACCAAAAGGTCGGCAGTTTGAATCCACCAGCCGCTCCTTAGAAACCCTATGGGGCAGTTCTACTCTGTCCTATAGGGCTGCTATGAGTTGGAATTGACTTCACGGCAACGGGTTTGGTTTTTTTTTTTTTTTTTTAAGTGTTCTTTCTACTACCATGCAGCCTCACTTATAAGTCAGTTAATTATCTGTACAGCTCTGGATCTTTATAAGGAGGGACTAAGTAGCCTGCAGGAGTTCCTGGATGGTGCAAACAGTTAATACACTTGGCTGCTAACCAAAATGTTGGTGGTTCAAGTCCATTCAGAGGCATCTGGAAGAAAGAAAGGCCTGGCGATCTACTTCTGAAAATTCAGCCATGGAGCACAGTTCTACTCTGACACACATGAGTCAGAATTGACTTGAAGGCAACTGGTTGTTGTTGTAAGTAACCTGCATCTGTCATTTCTTAGTTCTTGCAGTTTGTCAGTTACAACAAAGTAAAACATGTCTTCTTGTCTTTTTATTTTCTTTCCAACTGGCTTCTGACAAATTTGTAGTAAGTGACAGTTTTATAAATTCTTGTAATAAGGAAAATAAGACTTTTTGTCCTTTATCAATATACAGTTCTTCCTGTTGTGTGTGATGTAATAATTTGAAGCTGCCAAACTCCAATCCTCAGGAAATTGTTTGAGTTCAGTAACTGTGTTTACTGGGGAGTTTGAGATAACCAGTTCATAAATCAACAAATAGCTTGGCCTTTTATGATTGTAGATGCTTATCTCTCTTTACTTTCCAGCTTAAATCAGGAGCAAATATTGGTTCTGTTGGTGTAATCTCCATTAGAAAGAGTTGTTAGCAGTGTTTCAAGCTAGATATAGACATTTGGGGGGTGCTTTTATTTAAGAAAAGTCAAAATTTATCAGGATTTTGGAACTGGTTGTTCTAGGTACTTACCACTTCACACAAAAAGTTTTCTTTTCAATTAAACTCCCAATGATTCAATGCCTATTACATTCCATATCTATGTGGAATAAAAAGATGCTCTTAAGGAGTATATAATAGTAGTACTTGTACACAAATAACTATAACATGATGGAGAAACGTAATATTGTGATCCAACCCCCCCCATGCACTAACAGCCCAGAAATAAACTGGGAGAATGGGAAGATGAGAGAGAGTAGCTCGGAAAGCCTTCGATATTAGCTATTCCTTGAAGGATGACTATGATTTTTAACAAGAGGAAATGGAGAGGAAAGGCATTCCCGGTAAAGGCAATATTAGGACCAAGGCACTGAGGAAATAGTGTACAGAGCATATTCAAGATACAGAAGGTAGTCCAGAGGGACATGTAGTAGGTGCTCAGTGAAATGTCTGATCAATGACTGAATGGGTAGATGAGGCTGGAAATGCAAGTAACGTCCAGTGATTCTTAAACTTTGTGCATTTACCCAGATGTATTTAATTCCATCTTAGAAACTAGGAATTAATTTTACTAGAAGAATAAATGAATATCATAAAAAGACAAGATAAAAATTACAATCATGAGTATGAGTCAATAAGAAAAAAAGCTGTCAAAATAAGCCCAATTGACTGCTTTGATTTTTTTCTTAGATTTTCTATTTGTTCATGTTTTTGTTCTACTATCAGAAGAGTAAGTGGACAAGAAAACTTATGAGAGAAAACATAAGATTGTGAAAAATCCATCCATTAATTTTATCCACCTGTGAATTAGAAAAATACCATAATTCTTCTCTAACCAAAGAACGTCACCCTCTGGGAGCCATTGAAGATTTTTGAAAAGGGGAGTGATATGGTCTGAGCTGTATTTTAGGAGTCTGCTCTGTGGTAGTCACATGTAGGCTTGGAGGCCTGGCAATGAGTCAGTTGTGTGCTACACTGGTCCAGGTGCGAGGGGGTGAGGATCTGAACTAAGGCAGCTGCAATGAGTATTGAATGAATAGAAATAGAAACCCAAATCTGACCCTCTGTCTCTAAGTAGGAAATAACCAAAAACCAAACCTGTTGCCATCGAGTTGATTCTGACTCGTAGTAGTTACCAGTTATTAAATGGCTTTCATATTGTTAGGATATTAGGTGGTCTTGGTGATGATTATCTCTGGTTCCAGAGTCCTTTTACACTTTTTATTTTTAGGGAAGATGAATTTAAATCTCTATATTAGTCTTACTTTTAAATATTGAAAGTATAACTGAATAACGGATAATGTAGAAAATAAAGAGGGAAAAAATACCCTGACAAGACCCCTGCTATTTTATACTTACTTACCTTTGATCTTGTAGATTTAAAATTTTTTGTATTAATATATTCTAAGTAAATCAAGCCCTGAGAAACAGGTTCCTGAACTAATAAAACTAATACAACCATGAACTCCTGTGATGTTAAACATACTGAAACCAGAGATTTAGTATGAAGTTTTCACTGGACTCTAATTTACCAGGATCACAAACTGGTCAGGGTCTCTTCTTTTCCTGCAAATTCATCTTGGTCCACCTCCCTTTAAACCTATAGACATTAACTCCCCAAATCCCCAATGCCCTTTTGGGCCCAATGTTCCTTCTTCAATAAATTATTTGTACGTTTTTAAAAAGTTGCGTATTTTTTAAATTTGGAACTAATTTTAGACTTACAGAAAAGTTGCAAAAAATAGAGTTTCTATATATTCCTCACCCAGCTTCCCCTAAGAAATATAACCATAGTACAATTAGAACTGGGAAATGAACACTGGTACAATACTATTAACTAAACTAAAGACCTGTTTTGAAGTTCACCAGTTCTTTTTCTGTTTCAGGATCCTGTTTAGGATCTCACATTGCATTTTAGGTGTTGTTTTTCCTTAATCTCCTGCATACTATAAAAGTTTCTCAGTCTTTCTTTGTCTTTTATAACTGTGGATATAATGTGGTAGAGTTTTTGCGATGGGTAGAAGAATCCAAAATCCAAACGTGCACCCAACATTGTAATTTAAATCTACTTAATACTAACAAAATTTATACAATGAATAACATATTGGATGCTGCTTTGATTAGTAAAATACAAATTTATTAGTATTACTGAATTCAGAGTTGTTCTTTGAGTTAGGTATTTTCTCAAATAACGTATATTATAAAAGCACAGTTTCTGTAATATGGCAGGGGTAGATTTAGATTCTGTGGAGCCTGAAGCTCATATTAGGGGCCCTCTTTAAGAACATATTTTTTAAAATAAAAAAGTAGATATTGGGCCTTGGGGACCTCTGTGAGAAAGCGGCCCTGAAGCTTAAGCTTCATTAATTTCTTGGTAAATCTGCCTCTGGATGTAGGGTCTGCAAAATGGTTGGGACCCACCATTCTTCATAGCCTCATACATGGATCGGTGTTTAGCCTGCCCGTAGGAGATGTATTTTCAGATTTGGAACAATGTACTCAGTCACTCTACTACACAAGGAAATAGGTAATAGAATGACATGCTCCCTTTCTCGCTTCCTGGAAGTTTACCTCATGTTAGGGACAATACATTAATGTAGGCCATTTTGACTTAGTAAATCCTAGGAACTAGGTAGTAAAAAACAGACAAACAAACCTGTTATTGTTGAGTCGATTCTGACTCATAGTGACCCTACAGGACAGAGTAGAACTGCCCCATAGGGTTTCCAAGGAGAGGCTGGTGGATTTGAACTGCTGACCTTTTGGTTAGCAGCTGAGCTCCTAACCACAATGATTAAATATAAAAATTTTTGAGCAAACTTACTTGGGATTCCTCACAGTCTATTCAGCAATAGTAAAAGGTAGATCACTGTGTCTTTTTCAGAGTTGAGAGCAGCACAGTAATAAGATTCTGATACACTCTTTCTCTTCCTTCCACCCATGATTGATTAGTCCATAGGCTTAGGAATTCACCAGGAACTGGTAAATGTGAGTAAAGATTATGATGCGTTTTCTACAAAGTCTTATTATTCCAGCTGCCATGGAGCCTGCTACCTTGAGAGTTTCCTGTTGGCTACTACTATTCTCTGCTGGACGCTGTGAGCCCTTTGGTTGTTACTCCTACAGGGGCAAAATCAATCAGATAGGAGTACTAAATAATAGTCTATGGAGTGTTTTTAATTTAAATTTGGATAAATTTGTATATACCACGTAGTTGCCATTATCAGGTGGTAGTTCTTAATCTTTATCTAATTCACTGGCATGAATGCTAAGCAAGATTCTGTACTGAAAACTATATGTGAACAACTTCTTTGGAACAGAACGCCAGTGAACAAATAATGCATGCTTACCATTTTTTCTTTTTAACTAAATATCTAGAATATGACTCTTGGATGCATTTGTATAGAACAACTTCACTAGGATCTTATCAGCCCAAAGCTGTGTGATGTCCCTTTATATGTTTATATTGACAGGAGAGCCTACAGTTTTAATTGTGTCACATTACTGTAAAAATATCTTGCTTTATAAGAGGAAGCAGTTTTATGGAAAGTTTAAAAATGTATATTTAGAATCATACTTTTAATTTAGAATCACAATTTATAAATAAGAAGATGGGTTACATTGCAAATAAAAGAAATAAACTATAGTAAAATCCTGTAATAATGTGCCCCACAATAGCAGGAATTTGGGTATAACACAATTGGCTTCTGACCTGCATCCATTCCCCATTCTCAGATGGGGTGGAATAAAGCCGCTTATCCTCTGGGGTGGAGGGGAATGTGGAATGGAGAGCAGTTCCCTAGAAACATTGGTACATTAGCAACATTAATTGCCCTTAAAATTATAGAAAATTTATATAGTTCAAAGTAGGAGAGATCCCTTCAGGCTTGGGGTAGTCAAGGAAGGTTTCACAAAAAAGCTGGGTTGCATATAGAGGGGAAAAAGGATAGTGACCATCCCAACTAGGTAAAACAGAATTAACAAAGGCTCAAAAACTGGTAAATATTTTGTTTGGGAAGAAGTTTCATGCAGGGAAATACTATCAGCTAAATATAAAAGGTTAAGTTAAAATCGGATTGCGTTGTTAAGAATCAGGGTTTGGACATAATTCTGCAGGAGGAACCTGGGAAAGGTTTTTGTTTTAACACTTTAGAGACATATTTTTTAATAATTAAAAAAATTTGTTTGTAATTACATGAAGTAAAATTTACTTTTTTTGGTATAGAGTTCTGAGTTTTGCCAAATGTATAGAGGTTGTGTAACTACCACCCCAGTCAAGATACAGAACAGTTACATCACCTGGTGGAACTTGTGCTGCCCCTTTGTAATCAACCCCTACTCTCACTCCTATCTCCAGCAACCACTGATCTGTTTTCTGTAACTATAGTTTCTACCTTTACAGAATGTTTTATAAGTGAAATCATGCAGTATGTAGCCTTTTGAGTCTAGTTTCTTTTGCTCAGTTTAATGCATTTGAGATTGATTTATGTTATTGTGTATATCAGTATTCTTTCCTTTTTATTGTTGAGTAGTAGTCCATTGTGTGAATGTAGCACAGTTTTTCCATTCACCAGTTGAAAAACATTTGGGTTGTTTCCAGTTTTTGGTGATTATGAATAAAGCCACTATAAACATTTGTGTACAAGTTTTCATGTGAAACTTAAGTTTTCATTTCTTTTGGGTAAAATACCTGGGAGTGGGACTACTGGGTCATATGGGAAAACTATACAGGTAGTCCCTGACTTAAGATGGGATTCCATTCCAATGACTGTTTTAAGTCGGTTCTGACGTAAGTTTAATACCTCATTTTTTAGTTTTCATTATTATTGCCTTTTATTATCAGTATCTTTATAAATACAATCTTTATTTGTCTTTTGGGGTTGGAAACATTACATATAAACTTACAGATATATTTTCATACATATATACATAAAAAACATACAAATCATAAAAATTTACTCCGATAATGAAGAAGAGTTAGATGACTTTGGCATTTTGTCAGTTTTGGTAAGTAACTCCACTTGTGGAAGGTTCTGGATCATCTGGATTATCCCTTGGAATGGGGGATGGCGTTTCTAGTCAGAAAATTAGTGAGAGTTGTTTGTATGGTCCTTTTCTTTTTTTCTTCATTTATTTTACAGGGACACCTCACTACTTCCGAATCTGCCTATCAACTTTAGCAAATCGGCCAGCATTTGGGTCCATGTTTTCAAACATCTGAAGCTCCTGATTTAGTTTAGAAAAACTTCAGCTAATCCTTTCATGGTAAAATTTTTTAACAACTTCTCTCCTTCCTCTTCCTCATTATATCTTTCTTCTTTAGCATTTTTTTCCTCTTCAAAATCCAGTAAGTCCTGATCTGTCAATTCCACTTCTTCGTGATCTATGAGCTGTTCTACAGACAGTCATAAGTGTGGTTTGTTGTACTTGAATACATCGTAAGTCGGGGACTACCTGTATTTATAAGAAACTGCCAAACTGTCATTTAGCATTTCCTCACCAATTTAGGAGAGTTCAAGTGCCTCTAATGTCTCATCAACACTTGTTACTGTCAGGTTTTTATTTTATTTTTTAGCTATACTAAGACGTGTGTAGTCCTACCTCATTGTGGTTTTAAGTTGCATTTCCCTAAGGAGACCTGGTGGTGCAGCGGTTAAGTGCTCAGCTGCTAACGGAAAGGTTGGCTCTTAGAACCCACCCAGCAGCTCCACGGGAGAAAGACCTGGTAATTGCTTCTGTAAAGATTACAGCCTAGAAAACCTTATGGGGCAGTTCTACTCTAATCACATAGGATTGCTGAGTAAAAAGTCGACTGCACGGCACCTAATAACAACAACAATGATTAATGATGTTGAGTATCTTTTCATGTGCTTATTTGTCATCTGTATATCTTCTTTGGTGTCTATTAAAATATTTTGCCCATGAAAATTATTATTATTAAGATTTGAGAATTCTATATATATATTTTGGATACAAGTTCTTTATCCATTATGTGGCTTGCAAGTATTTTCTTCCAATCAATGGCTCTTCTTTTGTTGTCTTAGCAGTATCTTTCAAAGAACAAAAGTTCTTAATTTTGAGTAAGTCCAATTTTATCAATTTTTTTTCTTTTATGAATGGTGCTTTTGTTGTATCTAAGAAATCTTTACCTAACCAAAGGTTACAAAATTTTCTTCTGTTTTCTTCTAGAATTTCTGTAATTTTAAGTTTTACATTGAGGACTCTGATCCATTTTGAGTTATTTTTGTATAAGATGTGAGGTATGGGTCAAAATTCAGATTGTTACATGTGGGTGTCCAGTTGTTGCAGCACCATTTGTGGAAAAGACCATCTTTTCTCTATTGAATTGCCTTTACACCTTCATCAAAACTCAATTGACCAGATATATGTAGGTCTATTTCTGGACTCTGTTCCATTGATGTATGTAATTACTGTGTACCATACTGTGTTGATTACTGAGTCCTCCAACTTTATTCTTCTATTTCAAAATTGTTTTAGCTGTTTTAATTCCTTTGTCTTCCATTTAACTTTTAGAATAAGCTAATCAATTTCTAAAACAAAATCTTTCTGGGATTTTGATTGGAATTGAATTGAATCTATGGATAAATTTGGTGAGAATTGACATCTTAACGATATTGAGACTTCTAATTCATGTACATGGCATACTTATCCATTTATTTAGGTCATCTTTCATTTTTTTCATCACTGTTTTGTAGTTTTCAGCACACTGATATGTGTACATGTGTGTGTATTTTGTAAGATTTATATATATTTTATATTTTGTGGTATTATAAATGGTACTTGAATTTATTCAAATATTTTATTGCTAGTATACAGAAGCACAATTGATTTTTTAATATTGACTTTGTATTCTGTGAACTTACTGCATTCATTCATTAGTTCTTACAGTTTTTTGTAGATTCCTTGGGATTTTTTATGTATACTATCATGTCATCTGTGAATAAAGACAGCTTTATTTCTTCCTTTCCAAGCTATATGTTTTTAAATTTCATTTTCTTACTTTATTGCATAGGCTAGTGTAGCCACTATGATATTGAATAGGAATGGTGAGGGTAGACATCTTTGCCTGGGATCTGGGAAAGGTAGGAGTGATCCTGTCAAAACTCTGTTTTGGCTAGCAACTGACATTGCTCCATTGCTAAGGAAAATTTAAGACCTTTTTTTTGTAAAATGCACACAAAAAAGTAATGAGAAATATTAGTAAATCTTTAATGATATAATATCAATTGGAATGGCAAGAGGCAGGAGGCCAGAAAGACTGATGTATTACAACAGTCTAGATGGGAGATAACTTAGGTGTAAACTAGGGTGATGACAGTGAAGTGTAAAGGAAGAGTCAGTATAAGGAATTTTGACGGCAGAATTGGCAAGCCTTCGTAACTCGGATGGGGATGGGGAACAAGGATAGAAAAGAGTCAGAGCTTACTGAGGTTTTGAACTTGGGTGATTAGAGATGCCATTAATTTAAAAAAAAATCACAGAATCAGCAGAAGAACTGGAAAGGAGGTGACTTCAGACTTGGATATGTTGAACTTGTTTTGAAAGTGGGACAGTGCAAGTAGTTGGTTTTAGAGGTCACGAGATTTGTGATTTATCGATCCAAAAGTGATGGTTGAAGTTGTGGAGGGGGAAGGGTATTAGAACACCAAGAGAAGGGCTGTAGAGAAGAGCAAGAAAGTCTGATTTGAACTTTAGGGGATGCCTGCTTTTAAGAAAGCAGCAAAAGAGAAAATGAACTGTCAGAGCAGTAGGAGAACCAGTATTCATTTGTCGTTCTTTCATTTTATTCATTCTTTCACTCTTATTCATCCAGTGTATCCAGGTTCCTATAGTATCAAAGGCACTACAGAAAAATTAAGAAGAATAAGGCCTGTGGAAAAAGCCACTGGCTTTTGAAATTAGAAGATTTCTTTAGAAAGTGTATATTCTATGAAGTAAAATTGCGGTGGTGGGGTGAGGGAGAAGCACCATGTTCTGAAGAGATTGATGGTGAGCAAGGAGAGGCATCGGTTGTAAATTCTTCATTGTAGAGACATTAGTAGTGAACGGATGAAGAAATTTAGGACAATAGGCATAGGAGTCAGTAAGTTTAAGGTATTTTTTGTTGTTGCTGTTGTTTCTAAGAATATAGGAGATCTGTGTGTGGGTATCTTAAAAGGTAAAAGAGCTAGTGAAGAGGAAATGTTTGAAAGGTAATGATAAAAATACTCATGCCGTCACATCTATTCTGACTCATGATGACCCATGTGTTACAAAATAGAACTGCTCTATAGGGCTTTCTTGTCTACTTTACAGAAGCAAATCTCCTGGCCTTTCTTCTGCAGCACCGCTGGGTGGGTTCAAACTGCCAATCTGTAGGTCAGTAGCGAAGCACAAACTGCTGGCACTGCCCAGGGACCTTAATAATAACAACAACAAGCAATTATATAGCAATTACTATGTGCCAGGTATTTATATTAGCATTTTACATGTATTAACTCATTTTAATCCTCACAATAACCCACAAGGTACTATAATATGGCTTGGAATTATTGACATGTGAAGTGTACCAAGGAATTGAGATAATTGGGTTGTTGATTTACCAATGTAAGTATAGTTTCTTAAGTAAGTTACAAGTTAACTGCTATGTAGAATAACAGAAACCAAAACTGTGAACGACTTTCCCTGGTTACTAAACTGTTTGGCTATCTCAGTGTGGTGCAGTTTGACCGTTCCTTCATTAGAAACCAAGATACTGGTCATGGTTTTTCCATTTGAATCATTGATTAGTTGAACATGGTCATTCTTTTTAGACCTTCTAAAATGTCACCCTATTTCTGGTAATAAATAAGCTCAGTTATTTGCCTTCATTAGTCAAACTTTGTGTTTTTAAAATAATTGTAAACGTCAAATGTTTCTCCTTGCACTTAGCTAAATTGTACTGACATAATTGCTTATCCTATGCAAAACCTATTGCTCTTTTTATACAATTAAAAGACATTCCTGGTCGTTTATAACTTTCTAGTATCCTGAGGTCCTCGAAACAGAACTTTCTACTTACAGGCTTAGCAGTTCACTCATTCAGTGAAGTCATTATTTGTTTTTTGTTTTGAAAACTTGCTAGTACTTTCATATGTTACTGCATTAAATCTTGACCACTATGTAAAGTAGGTATTGTGCCATCATTTTACAGACCCAGAAAACAAAGTTTAGAACATCTAAGTAGTTTGTCTGGGATTATAGAAGGTAGTAAAAATTTGGAAATTGAGCCCATGTCATCTTACTCCAAATCTAGCCTTAGTCCCCTTTGAATTATATTATAATTACTCTACATTGCTTGCTCCTTACAACAACTTGGCACAAAACATTTAATTGTGGTAAAATTCAGTATGTTTTTCTTTTTGTCCATTGTATTTTGAACTCTCCTTTTCATAGAGATAGTATTCAAGCCTTATTCTATATTATTTTGTTGTCCTATCTATATTCTTTGTCTTTTTCTCTCTTCTTTTTTTTTTTTTTAGTTTGGGGATGCCAATATCATCTGGCATGGTATTATCTACTAGTTTAATGATCTTGGTCATGATTCTGAGTTGAATCACTAATACTGCATATAAAAACCAAAACCCACTGCCATGGATTTGATTGACTTGTAGTGGCCCCATAGGATTTGCAAGGCTGTAAATCTCTACAGAAGTAGACTGCCACATCTTTCTCCCGCGGAGCCACTGGTGGTTTCAACTGCAGACCATTCTGTTAGCAGTCCATTACTTTAACCACTGTGCCACCAGGGCTCCTCAGTACTGCATATAAAAAACCAAACCCGTTGCCGTCGAGTCGATTCCGGCTCACAGCTACCCTATGGGACAGAGTAGAACTACCCCATAGAGTTTCCAAGAAGCGCCTAGTGGATTCGAACTGCTGACATTTTAGTTAGGAGCCATAGCACTTAACCACGACACCACCAGGGTTTCCCAGTACTGCGTATAGTACAAGGTAATTTTTATATGCTTTTAAACTTTTTTTTTTTTTTTACAGATATCAATTCCTTTCAACTTAAAAAAAATAATTTAAAACTTACAGGAAAGTTGCAAGAAATGGTACAAAGAATTTCCATATAGGCTTCAGCAAGAGTCACCTACTGTTAACATTTTGCTACATTTGTTTTACCATTGTTTCTGTCTCTCTATATTATTTTTCTTCCGACTCATTTGAGAGTAATTGCAGACATTTTACTTCTTTACCCCTAAATACTTTATTGCCTAAGAAGTTCTTTGTTTAAAAAAAAAACAGGTTGTTAGAGTCACATATGTAGAGCCATAATTTATTTTCTCATATATCTTCAGTAGATGGCAGTGGGGGAGGATTCTGTTGTTTGGTGCTGGACCTACAACTTAAATGTGATGTTTTCAATTTGTCATTAATATTTCACTGGACCATTTGTTAACTACATCTCTTGGATTTGTTCTATTTGTCTTTCACCTCTAGTTTCTGACACACCTAGAGCAAGTATGAAAGCTCATTGCCTTACTCTACATAATGCTGCCATTCAGAGCCTGAGAATCCTTCTTATCTACTGCCTTTTTTCCCTTTTGCTCCCTGTACTCAGGGTATGTGTTATAGGGCAAAGTGAGTTTCAGTAGGCTCCTAATATGGATACTGGAAACCTGCCTACCAGCCAAGTCCTTTTGGCTGTGAGCGAAGTGGAGGCTTGGTTAATTGTCATTCCTTTGCCCCAGTTGAGCTAAAGGAATGCTGCATGGCTTGTTGGAAGTTGCTTAGCGGCTTCAAGTGGGGAGGGTCTTGTAGTCTGTGTGGGAAGCCTGGATTCCTTTCTGGTGCCATGTTAATCATGAGGCTGTATTTATTGAGGGCCTCCTGTATGACTAGCATTTTGATAGGAGCTTTTGGAGTAGTATAATATAATACATAATTAAGTTACACTATAATAGTCAAACAATTCTAGCTCTGCCACTTATCAACTTTGAATTGGGCAAGTTAATGTCTTTAAGCCTCACTTTACTCTTCTATACAGTGGGGCTAATAGTACTTATCTGATGGGGTTGTTATGAGGATTAAATAAAGAATGTTAGTGTTTAGCACAAACCTGACACTAGTTAGTGTTTCATTTCAAATAGACATATTTGGGATATGTGACTGACACCATATAAAACGAACAGAGTGAAAAAAACAAATAGGTAATAATGACAGTGCAGTATACAATCAAATACTTTAATTGTGACATGCAGATTATAAATAGTCTAGGAATTTAGAGAAGGGAAAGAACAGTCTTGTGCAACCATTTAATATTCCTGTGCCTCAAATTTTCCACTGGACACACTAGAGATAGTGCTAGGTTATCTCCCAGAGAATAATTAAGATGTTGGAGCTTTTATGTTTTTTTAGGTGGTGCATAGGATGGGGGAAAGGAAAGGAGAAACTTGGGGAACTATTAGAAACCAGTTTTAACACTTGTATTCTTAATTTTTTTCTCATGTAGACGTTGCAGCTTTGTAGGAAAACTTAAAATTGGCGATTAGAAGCATTTCCTTCCAGAGAAGGTGCTTGCTTTCGTATTACTTCCTGTTGCTTGTCTGGCATTTTAATTAATTGAAAACTAAAGTTGGTTAGTCAGTGGCCTTTGATTGTGAACCTCTCTAATATAACCTGAGGAGTACGTGATTTGTAACTCAAATTATCTCATTTGTCCTCTGACAAAAAACAAACAAACAGAGCAGGCGAAGATTCAGTTCTCTGGGACTGGATGTTAAGGACATATGATTTACCCACCATGAGTGTTTCTCTGGCAGGGGACATCTTTCCTCAGAACAGCCTCCAGACTGATAACTTGGCCCTCCCACCTTTAAACAGGCTTTCGTAACCATACACATGTAAAACACTCTTTAAAAAGTGTTTTACTCACAACATTCAAAAGAAATTGTTTCAATTCCCTGTTTGGTGTGTGCTTCCTTGGTGATTTTTTTTGTTAGCTTGATTCTCTTAAGTTTACATTGATTTTTATTTCCTTCAAGAAAAATTCAGAGAGATTTCTCATGAAAGCAGAGTGTTTTTTGTTTTTTTTTTGCCTCCTTGGTTTGAGTGTTTCTCTTTATTTGTTGTTGTTAGCTTTTTTTTTTTTTTGGCATTGTTTGCCAAGGTTTCAAGTTTATAGCGAGAGGTGAGGCAGCGTTGATCTTGGCAGAACAGCACAAAGCCAGTAGAGTCATTAAGTGACGCAAGCTTTTGATTTTTTTTTTTTTCCTTTCTGTTAAAGCTCTCTGGCACAGCTGGCTATTCTAGTCACAGAAGAGAAGAGGAAAAGAGACTTTCTGAAGGTCTGGATGGGATAATAGAAGTTTGGGGCACATTACAAGACAGCAGCAACAGCATCAACAAAAAACCCATGTAATGCAAACAAGCTTCTTGGCCTTGTGGAATCTTTGTCAGTTGCTCAGAACTTGAGTTACCCTTTTTACTTGAGAGGATGATGGGACAAGGCAATAAAGGACGAGGAGGGTTATGTTGGATTCCTGCTTATCTGTCTGCCTCTTCTTCTAGTTGGAAAAATCTTCAATCCACAAGAAGCATTAAAAACAAGCCTATAGAACACATCTTCCCCTGATCCTAGATGCTGTTGGAGTAGAGGATTACAGCCACTTCACCAGGATTTTATGGAGGCAGTTCAAAAAAAATAGAAGGAAGCAATACTTAGATTTCTCTGTTTGCATTAGTCCTGTGCCATGTTACATTTTGGGCATCGTTTGGAGTAGGTGAAGCTCTGTCATTGGGATCTAAGAGAATACCTGGATCCCTTGAGCTACATATATGATGTTTGGAAGATTGTAAACTCAAAATCTTTCAACATAAATTCATTAAATTCTGGATTCTTTTTCTACTGAGGACTTAAGCAGAAAAAAACTGCTGGCAAAAAGATACAAAGCCTTCTCTGTGTTTTCAGGCTAAATGTGAACAGTAATGTCTTGGAAGAGGAATTATTTTTCAGGGGGCCGTGGTAGTGTCCAAGGAATGTTTGCACCTCGAAGTTCAAGTTCCATAGCCCCCAGCAAAGGCCTCAGCAATGAGCCAGGACAAAATAGCTGCTTCCTCAATAGTGCCCTGCAGGTAAGAGTAATTTTTTTCTTTTTGGTGAACTTTGATGTTTAGTTGTTGATGCTGTTTTTCTGGTAACCCTTCTAAATATAATACTTGACAGTCTCTGAGGTCAGCAGCCTGAGATCATTTTTTCAGTTTATCTTTGTGATCTTAGACAAGTCACTTTATCTCTTTGAATCTCAGTTACCTCATTTTGTAAAAAGAGGATCAATAATAATAATAGAAAGGTAATAGCTGTAACTACTACTGCTTACCTGCCTAAAGGAAGGGGCGTGGACCAGGTAATCTTTCTACCTGTTTATTGACTGTATTCCTGAACAGTCTTTACTACTTCCTCTTTTTTTTTCCTTTTGAGACTAAAGTGTCTTATCACCCTAGTTGATTTTCTCTAGTATAGAGAACAAAATTCCTTCCACAGATCAAAGATTATCAGATATGTTATTTTTTGCTCATAATATCCAGGCTCTTAACACACACATTGAATGGAGTCTAGCCTTTGATTGTCCATTTCTTCATCTCTTCTTTCTGAGCTGTCCTGTATTGGCTCATGATCAGCACCTTGTCAGCTATGCTTGGGTAAAGCTAGTGGAAAATGAATTCCGCTAATGCGATTAGTGGTAGAATTTTCACCTTCTATGTGGGAGACCCGGGTTCATTTTGGGACCAAAGGACCTAAGATGCAGCCACTGCTCATCACTCAGTGGAGGCTTCTATGTTGCTGTGATGCTGAACAGGTTTCAGTGGAGCTTCTAGACTAAGGCAGAATTGGAAGAAAGGCCAGGCGATCTGTTTCTGAAAATCAGCCAGTGAAAACCCTGTGGATCACAACAGCCTGATCCCATTGTGTGTGAGGTTGCCATGAGTCAGAAGCTGACTCCGAAGGCAGCTAACAACAACAAGGTGATTATCTATCCCAGATTTTCCCTTTTGGTGTTCTTGCCACCTCAGTGGTCTCAGAATCCCAAAGCTAGATTTTGTCTTCCTGCTGTGCTTAGTCAGGCCCACAGAGTGTTAAGCTCATCCCCCTTTGGCCTCACATTCAAGTAATTACTTTCCCTTCTTTTCTGCTTTTCAGAGAAAAAGTAAGTGAAATTTGCCACCCAAGAGAATAATTATATTGGGTGAAATATTAGCTTTTCTCCTCAGATGGAATGAGAAAATAGATTGAGAGAAGTAAAGACAGTGTATTTAGTTTAAAGAGGACCAGACTTAGGAATTAGGAGACCTGGATTCTACTTTTAGCCCTTCTACAGACTAGCCTTGTGACCTTGTACAAGTAATAGCGTCTCAGTTCACTCATTCATAATACAAGGATCTCGGCAAGCTTATCTAGCTAATGAAAGTTTCATACTTTCTCTTACTTTTCAGGTTTTTGCTTGAAAGCATTAAAAATCCTAATTGCTACCACACATTTCATGCAGTTGATTAGGTTAATTCCGTATGATGCATATTAGGTTTTTGAGTAAATTTGTACGTACTGATAAGTCTTTTTGCAAATTAGAAGCAAGCAAACAGGGTATTGATATAAATGTGTATGTTTACCTCCTTCTTGGTCATTGTCCTATTTTTAGTTCTGTTTCATTCTGTATGTTCTAACTATATTTTCAATAGAATACAATCATATTTATGACTTTCGCTTCCAAATTCCATTGCCATATGCAACGTATCACACACACACACACACACACACACACACACACACACACACACACACACACACTTCTATATCTCATTTAAGGATTGAGGCATTGACGGTTTTGGGGTGCCTATTATAATGAAGAGGAGCCCTGGTTGCGCGGTGGTTAGAGTGCTTGGCTGCTAACCGAAAGGTCAGCGATTTGAACCCACCATCTGTTCCGTGAGAGAAAGCTATGGCAGTCTACTTCCGTAAAGATTTATGGCCTTGGAAACTCTACAGGGGCAGTTCTACTCTGCCCTATAGGGTTGCTATGAGTCAGAATCAACTTGACGAGAATGGGTATTATAATGACGTTGAAAATAACTGTTAGCTATGATTTAATGTTCTAACGTTTAAGATGATAACTGTGTTTGCCATAGATGTATTGAACCCATTACATTCGTTATAAAAATATGTTATTTACTTGGGAATATAGAGCATTTCAAGGAACTTTTAGAATATATACCTTGAGACATGTAAGTAAGAAGCTCTAGAGATGTGCTGTGACCTGAGGCCCAGAGGTAGTGCTTTTTCATATTTGATGCCAGTAAACGTTTCCCAGGCAAGCGGAGTTTCCGAAGGCATTATGCTGTTTACACCATTTTTTTTCCACTGAAGTCCATACATTATTCAGATTTCCTAGTTTTTACCTAATGGCTTTTTCTGTTCTAGAATCTCATCCAGATTCCATGTTATATTTACTTATCATGTCTCTTTAGGCTTTTCTTGGCTGTGACAGTTTCTCAAAATTGTCTCGTTTTTGGTGACAAAATTCCATACTACAGTTCAAGTTTCTACTATAAGTTTAAAAATATCCTCATTTTTTGTAAATGGACCATTGAAATAAACCATATTCTGAAGCATTTAAGCCACAGATTTCCTCTTCAGGATCATGTTTCATATATGTTGCACTGTATGTTCTCTATATGATCTTCATTTCATGTTAAAATTAATATACTTTCCAGAATATGTTTTTTTATCCCTCTTGTTAGATACCTCACCTTTTCTGACATTTATTTTAATATACTAGAATGAGCTTTTCTCTTGGGAATAAAGATATCTTCTACAGTCATTACCTATGTTTGGTTGAGCTCTTTCAAATTAAATGGGGCTCTTTATAGAGTGATGAAGTATTTTCCCTTTGTTGCCAGGTTTTGTGGCACTTGGACATCTTCCGACGTAGTTTCAGGCAGCTCACAACTCACAAGTGTATGGGAGATTCCTGCATCTTTTGTGCTCTCAAGGTAAGTTCTTCAAACTTGTTTCTTCTCAACTACCATTAGGTTGCCAAATGATTAATATTGAGTTGGTTTGGTTAATCAAGGAGATGCTAAAGAATTTGTTGTTGAATTATCTTCCTGTGGTATAGTGCAAAAGATGGATATAATTAGATCTGCTTTCTTCAGAGAATTACTGTGTGGCTCTGGTAGTCTTTTTCTGAACACTTTTTGCCCGTATAGCTGTATTTAATGTGATAGGATATCATTCAAGCATTGTTTTACTTTGGGTGTTTACCTGAAAAGCTAATTCTAAATTTTCATTGGAAAGAATAAAATGACTCAGTTTTAATGGGATTAACTATTGCTTGTTAAAGCAAAGTTTAGCAACAGCCTCATCCTATTGAGAAATGCCGACACTAAAATTTTCCCATAATATTTTCTATTATCATACATAATAGATTTTTTTTTTAATCGGTTCTGTACCCCATGTGTTGTCTGGCTCCAAGATTTTTATTTCTGAATAAAATGAAATTGGTTATTCATTTAGAGTAAAAGAAAACGGCCTAAAATGAGATATTTCTGAGATTTTAGGTGTGCTGCTAAAGAGGAAGAATTAAGATGTATAAAGGGCCAATTCTCCATTACTTTATCTGCTTTTCCAACATGGTAGCATCCCTGTGTTTTCTTGGTCCAGATATACAATGGATTATTTACAGTTGGATAAATCCACCTGAATTCTGGGTGAGTTTCCAGAGTCATTGCTCAATCTCATGAAGTCTGAGTTCTTAGTTTGCCACAGAGATGCTTAGAGATGACCAGTATGTTTCATTTGGTTGATTTTACATCTTAGAGAAGGAATTGTGGCCAAAAAATCTGGGAGAACTTCCCAGTTATATCAGTTACTTGGAACAACTAATTCAAAAAATATTTTTGACCAGCATCTCTTCGGTGTTTTAGGTTCGTGATAGGCAAGTATCTTTAGGAAGAGATACCTGAGTCCTCTGACTTTTTTTTCCCCCACTTGGGTCACAAACATCTTTTTTCTCCACCCTTTGTTTGGAACCATTTTAACTTTTAACATAGAATATAAATTATTAGTTAATTGAGGACTTTAAATATGAAATTTTAATAAAACCAAATCTTTTACAAGTTGATTGTAATATTTCTGACTATGTCCAATGAGGTTGAAGTCCATCTAAAAGAGCATTGACCCTGATTTTTTTGAAAGGTGCATTGACATTAAGTATCTAATTTTAGATAAACAAGAACCACAGTGACCCCTTGGTCAACGAGTCCAAGGGAACTCTGGTTCATGGCATTAAAACCAAAATACCAAGGCAAGATACTTGGTAGGGAGATGTAAATCCTGGAGAAATCCCTGGTAGCAGAATCTAAAACTGAAATCTCTTCTCTGTACCAGGAAGGGAAGATAGAACTTTATAAGACCCCTGACATGCCTTTGACAAGTCAGGACTATGCCATACTCTTCATTAATCCAGGTGGGATTCTGGAGAACTAGCTGTCACACTCTCGTTTCATTTTCCTGAGGGACAAATTGTTACTTTAATATAAATCAGAATCATTATATGACATAAGCCAGAGAGATGAAGAAAACCAATGACTAGATACCCTCTGAGACACCCAAGTACAGAAGGCAAGTTGTTTTTCACCCTATTAGAGCTGAGGAAATCTCTTGGGACCCTTTCAGAGAAGCAGTTGCTTGTGATAGATAGGTCAATGAGCTTAGGGCATCAAAGGCTTTACAGTGTGTCTTCATAACTCTGGACATGTATTAGAATTCTGGTGCTCTCCTCTTCATATAACCTGATTTAACCCTTAGATTTACTTCCCTTCACTGCTTCTTTTGCTATGTTGGGAGTTTATTAAAGTTATTTTTCCCCCTAAAGAGCTTTTTTGGAAACCCTGGTGGCATAGTGGTTAAGAGCTTCGGCTGCTAACCAAAAGGTCAGCAGTCTGAATCCACCAGCCGCTCCTTGGAAACCATATGGGGCAGTTCTACTCTGTCTTATAGGGTCACTATGAGTTGGAATCGACTTGAAGGCAATGGGTTGTTTTTTTTTTTTTGTAAAATGCTTTTTAATTCCTCAGTGCTATGTAAATGTTAAATACTTAAGCTGTGGTTTGCACATACTTCAGGTTTTAGATGGCATTGTTTGCATTCATTTAAATTATCATAATTTGAAAATTATAAATAGACTTGTAATGCAGATGAATTAATTTGAAAGTATGGATGGGCTGAACTTGGTTCTAGCAGCTGAGAAATTTAAAATGTTAGAGTAGCCATAGTTTCTAAGAGACATTCCTTCATCCAAGCTGGAGGGCTTCATTTTCTGAGAGGAAAAGGGAAGGGATGATGAGTACATGAAGAAGCAGTGATGGAGAAGGATGTAGAGCATAATTCTAACTCACAAAAAAAAAAAAA
>NW_004444042.1:6879266-6930771 GCF_000243295.1 Trichechus manatus latirostris
GTATCTTTGGCTATGTGTATTTTCACCAAAAAAAAAAGGTTGAGAATTTAGAGGGTTAATATGTTGTGGGGTTGTTAACCAATGTCATAAAACAACATATGTACTACTGTTTCATGAGAAACTATTTGTTCTGTAAGCCTTCACCTGAAGTACAATAAAATAAAATAAAAAAAAAGATGCAAGACATTTATGTAAAATCCCCACAGAGATCTAGTATAATGAGTAAGCACCCTTATAACAACCGTTCACATCAAAATAGATTATTGCCAACACTATAGACATTCCCCCTCCCTTCTTTCTGAGTCACAGCTCTTCCCTTTCCCCAAGGGTAACCACTATCTTAATTTTTGTTGTAATCATTTTCTTGTTTTATTTGATAATTTTACTATGTATCCATTTTTAAACAATCCAATTTAAAATTGACCTGTTTTTGAACTTTATTGTAAATGGAGTCATCCTGTGTAAATTTTTTTGTGTGGTTTCTTTAGCTTAGCAATATGTTTATAAGATTATCTATGTTTTGTTTGCAGGTCTAATTTGTTCATTTTCAGTACTATATAGTATTTCATTGTGTGAATAAACCACTGTTTGTTTATCCATTCTATTGCCAGTAGTCATTTGGTTGTTTCTAGTTTTTTATGAACAGTACTGCTAAAACATTCTTGTACATGTCTCCTGTACATATGTGTATACATTTCTCTTGTGTACATACCCAGAGGTGGTATTACTAGATCATAGGGTATGTCTGTCTTCAACTTTACTAGCTAATGCCGACTGTTTTTCCAGTGTTTCTTCATTTTTTCAAATGTGGCAATATACTAATGTATACTCTGGCCAGCAGATTTTTCCTGGAAGTTAAGAGAAGTCCATTCCAAAATTTATATGACAGAGAAACTGTGAAAAAATAGACAGGACACTCGTGAAGAACAACATACCACCTAGCAATTCCACTCCTAGATAGACACCATAGAAAACCTCTTGTGCGTACATACCAGAAGATATATTCCAGAATGTTCAAAGTAGTATTGTTTATGATTACAGAAAAATGAGAACAGTGCATATTTCCAACTATAGTAGAATGGATTTAAAATTATGGCTTATTCCCACAGTAAAATTATGGCTTCTTCCCGCAGTGAAATGAATGATCTACAGCTATATACATCTACTTGGATTAGTCTCAAAAACATAACATTGAATGAAAACAACAAGTCACAAAAGACTAAGCTATGATTCCTTTTATATATAAATTAAAAAAACAGGCAAAACTAAGCAACATATTGTTGAGGGATGCATGCATGTGATAAAACTGTAGAGAAAAGAAAGGTAATGATTTTCAATTGATTCGGCACTTCCTTAAAAAGCTAGAAATAGAAGTACCATATGATCCAACAATCCCACTCCTTAGAATATATCCTAGAGAAATAAGAGCCATCACATGATTAGATATATGCACACCCATGTTCGTTGCAGCACTGTTCACAATAGCAAAAAGATGGCAACAACCTAGGTGCCTATCAACAGACAAATGGATAAACAAATTTGGTACATGCGCACAATGGAATACTACATATCGATAAAGGACAGTGATGAATCTGCGAAACATCTCACAACATGGATGAATCTGGAGGGCATTCTACTGAGTGAAATTAGTCAGTTGCAAAAGGACAAATATTGTATGAGGCCACTATTATAAGAACTCAAGAAAAGGTTTAAACACAGAAGAAAACATTCTTTAATGGTTACAAGGGTGGGGAAGGAGGTAGAGGGGAATTCACTAATTAGGTAGTAGACAAGAATCATCTTAGTTGAAGGGAAGGACAACACACACTGCAGGGGAAGTCAGCACAACTGGACTAAACCAAAAGCTAAGAAGTTTCCTAAACACAACCAAACACTTTAAGGGACAGAGTAGCTGGGGCTGGGGTTTGGAGACCATGGCTTCAGGGGACATCTAGGCCAATTGGCATAACAAAGTTTATTAAGAAAATGTTCTGTATCCCACTTTGGTGAGTGACATCTGGGATCTTAAAAGCTTGCGAGTGGCCATCTAAGATGCATCAATTGGTCCCAACGCACTTGGAGCAAAGCAGAGTGAAGGACACCAAAGACACAAGGAAAATATTAGCCCAAAAGACAAAAGGACCACATAAACCAGAGACTCCATCATCCTGAGACCAGAAGAACTAGATGGTGCTCAGCTACCACCAGTGACCGCACTGACAGAGAACACAACAGAGATTCCTGGATGGAGTGGGAAAAAGTTTGGCACAGAACTCAAATTCATGTAAAAAGACCAGACTTAATGGTCTGACTGAGACTGGTGGAAACCCCAAAGCCATGGCCCCTGGATGCTCTGTTAACCCAGAACTAAAACTATTCTTGAAGCCCACTCTTCAGACAAAGATTAGACTAGACTACAAAACATAAAATAATGCTTATGAAGAGTGTGCTGCTTAGTTCAAGCAGATACATGAGACAGGGCGGCTCCTGTCCAGAGGCAGGATGAGAAGGCAGGAAGGGACAGGAGCTGGTTGGATGAACACAGGAAACCCGGGATGGAAAGGGGGAGTGTGCTGTCACATTATAGAGATTGCAACTAGTATCACATAACAATATGTGTATAAATTTTTGTATGAGAAATTAACTTGAACTGTAAACTTTCACCTAAAGCACAATAAAAAAATTTAAAAAAAAAAGAAACGTAATGATTTTCACAAAATTTAGTAGTGGTTACCTTTAGAAGGTGAAGGCAGGAGGATATAATCAATTGGGGAGCTTCAAACCCATTATTAATCTTTCCATTTCTTAAATTGGGTGGTGGGCACATGAACATTTATTTATTATTCTCTGGCTGTACATATCTACTATGTTCTTTTATATGTATGATGATTTTCATTATGAAATAGGGAAGAGCACTGCAATCATTCTAGGAAACACACTGAAACTGAAATATAAAGAAGAAAACTAAAAATTGCCTGAATTTCATCAGAGAGATTGTCATTTCTTGTTATGCCTCTTCTCTCATCTATGATATTTCCGGTAGTAAGTCTTTTTGCTCAGTGCTTTCATAAAAAGAGTACTTTTTTTTTTTTTCTAAGACCTCTAAATTACCTATCTCTAGTATCTCCCTACTTATTTGTTCTACCCTGAGAATACCCTTGAGTGCTATTTTGAAGTTACTACCTTCTTAACAACCTTGAAGTGGCTCCCAGTTGTCTATTAAATAACTTAAAATGCATGATGGTAGACATTTTTAAAAACTAATTTCGCACTTTCTTCTTTCTCTCCCCAGGCACACTCCATTTACTCCATTTCAGCTATTATAGCAGATGGTGCACTTGCTATGTCTACCTCTCAAGACACTTCAGATGCCATTCATTTTGCCTGGAGTGTTCTCTTATCCTTCTACCAAGCTGCTTCCACCTTTCAGAACTCTGCTTCAGAAATTTACCTCCTTCGTGAAGTTTTAAAAATACCGTCTCTATCTAGATCCATGATTTTTTAGCTTAACAGTAGTATGACTGATTGAGTTTTTGGGAAGGTGGCTCTGCTTTTCTTCCCTCTTGGTGTTCCTCCCAGTGCTTAGGACAGTGCCTGGACCATAATAAACATTCTTCTTTCCTGGGATGACCTACTGTTTTCGTAGCTCTTGGATTTTAGTTATGGAGTTTTTGGTACTTGCCTTTTTCTTCTTTCTGTCGGTCTTTTACACTCTCACTCTTGTCCCATTTAATTGGAAAGAGATTTTCTTATTGTGAATTTTGGTCTCAGACGTTTTTAATGTATCTGCTTCTCTAGGCCTTCATGCTTTTGTTAAGAAAAGGTTGAGGTGTGTGTGTGTATGTGTTTGTGTTGAGGAGTTAATGGGAAGAAAGATAAGTTGAATGGAAAAGTGAATGAAGCCTGGGATTCTATCAGCAGAGCAGTTATCTGGTATCCTGTGGTTAACTTACATGTTACTTTGTGGTGTTCCACTGTAGGTAAAATTCTATATATTTAAATCCCATTTTTTCACTGCTTCCCATTTAAAATTAGAGGAATGTTTGGTGAGGCTAATAAGAATTCCTTTTTGCTGGCTCTTTATGACCTGTCTGCATTCTTTAATGCTAAGTTTGGTATGTAAAATTCTTTTTCATAGATTTTTTTCGAAACAGGAAAATTCTAAAATTCCTCAATTTGAAGTGGTATATACAGAATTTGCCAATTCTGTAAAGTCGAAATTCTTTATGTTGGAGCATAATTGTTCAATTCTAGAATCCACTATTGATGACAAAGGAAACACAAACGTGTTCCTAGGTTAATCAGAGGATAGCTTTCCCTTAACCTGTTGCTTAGATGAGGTACTTGCCTTTCTAAGTCTGGCTGAAAGGTATGTTTCCCTGCCCTCTCTCCAATTATATACTTTCTTTTTCCTGACTCCTAAAATGTATTGACCAGTAACCTGTACCTTATATGAACACCTTTTGGTTCTTGTCTTTTTGAACATTTTTGGATCTCTTTCTGCGCTATAAACATCTGTCAGTGTTCCTGTGCCTTATAATCTTCTCCAGGTGCTGTAGTATGTGTTGTATCCAGTGCTTATATTTGCTTTCTGGTGATTTGTATATAATACTTACAATACTCTCATTTGTTTTGGCCCTGTAAAAATGCACTTTTTTTTCCCTTCTATTACTTGATACTATGTCTCTAAAGTAATTTTAACCTTGAAATCTTGCATGGGAGTTCTTAACGATGGCTTCCATGAAAAAGAGTTTGTGTCAGTGTGTCTTTCTGCTTACTTTGAACCACAATGCATGTCCACTCTGACTTGGCAAATAAGAGGTTTGTATGCTAATTACCCTGTCCTCTCTAAAATCCCAGATTTATTCCCATCTAGTATTACTTAAAGATTTTTCCTGACCTAAATTGTTGTCATGCCTATAGCCCAGAGCTCTTATTTATTATTCATATTGAATCTGCTCTTACACCCCCAGTCCCCAGGGTATGACTTTCCTTTGGTGTTGGTTTATTTATTTATCTCTGTTCAGGGGAGGAAATCCGTCCTCTGTACTTAGTATGCCACAAAGATTTTGTTCTCCTTCCAGGGATTGTACTAGAGGCCTTGCAGTGCCAGGATGTAGGACAGAGTGTTTTTTGTTATAGGCAAAGAAGAATGCTGCATTGATTGATTAAATTCAACAAATCTTATCAATTAGTGATTTTTCTTTTTAAGAATGCTAGTATAAGGCATAAAAGCTGGGGAATGGTGGAGGGTGGGTGGAGAAGGGGGAAGAATAGATCTTTGTATATAAGGTGTCCTGGAATGTAAGTCTGTATCTGGAGAGCAGCTAAACTGTTGTTGGGGTAGGAAGGTCTGTGTTCTGCTGATAGCCCGCTTGTTAACTGGGGGGAAATTTGAGAGTCCAGGGAACAAATCCTTCAGCATTTTTTGTGTTAACCATTTGACTGTTCCTCTATTGGGTACTGAAGCATAAGCACAGGAGTAAAGTGATATAAGAAATTACTCATTGTTCGTTATTAATCCAATCCTTTCTTTTGTAGATTGTAGGGATGGAAGGTTCTCCGTTGTCCTTCTCTCATGGCTAGGAATTGACTCCACGGCAACTAACAATCCTGAACTGAACTGATTATTTAAACCAGGAAATTAGATTACTAGTATGATCTCTAGAAATTTTAGTTACTAATAAACAAGCCTCACATAAGGAAGTATGTCCTTGTATCTAATCCAGATATCATCTTCTTAAGTTGAACTTCCTTGTTTTGATTACCTATGGATATGAACATATTTGTGTGGTCCTTTGATTATCCTTTGTTAGTTTTAAAGTCCTATTATGTTGTATCCAATTTAAATATTCTCAACTAATTTAACCATTGACATAATTCTCCTCCCCCCTCCCAATTCAGTGCTTATAGTACATCTCCTTGGATAGTATAAAACTGAATCCTTTTTAAAATTTGGAGTTCAGAATTGTACATGATATTCAAATAAAAGGATATGACTACAAGAAAATTATAGTCAATCAATCATCACGATTTTTTTCTTTTCCAGAGTTTATGGTAGAGCTTGAAATTTACACCAATCTCAAAATCTTTGTGCATATCCAGAAGGGTTGCCCTGTGGATGGGTGTATATTCAAAGTCCCTTTTCATTTCCCCTGTGGGATAAGTGGCTATGATATTGATTCTCAAAATTTGATTTGAATACTGCTGGTAATTTATAAGGGTCCTGCATTTTTGCTCTTGGCAAAAATTTGTAAATTGACTATTGTATTTTGTAAAATTGCAATATTCGTTGATGATTTCCCATGAAAAGCAATACCATCCTCTGGTGAATTTGGCCTATCTCTGTGTCTTTCTGTCCAGTGCCCTGAAATCTTGGTTTTTCTGTCTGTATCTCTCTGTGTGTATATGAGTGTCTAACTATTTTGCACAGGTAGCAGCAATGAGTGTGGTAGGTAGTTTATGATGGTCTTTTAACTTTACCATGGCAAGTCCAAAATACTGGGTTATGAACACAGTGCAAATAAAGCCCTAAACTCATGGGGAGATATGGTATCGATAACTGATTTTAGTTTAAAAGGACTGATAACAGGGTATGCGAGTGCTTTTTAAATCAGTAAGTCCAGAGGTAGCTGTTTTTAGACGTAAGGTTAGAGAATCCCAAGGGAGAAACTAACCAGTTGTTCTCTGCCTTTCCCAAAGTTGGATCAAGAGTGTCTATTAAACTGACTGGATATTTGATGGTATTAAGCAATTATTATTAATTTTATTTGGGTGTGATGACGTTATGGTTATGTTTTAAACATGGAGATTTTATTTTTTAGAGGTACATCCTGAAATATTACAGATAAATAATGTCTGGCATTGGCTTCAAAATGATCTGGGAGAGGGGTAAGTGGGTGGGTGGTATAGATGAAGCAAGACTGGCCACAGGTTGATAATTGTCAATGCTGGTTGATGGATACATGGGGGCTTATTATACTATTCTGTCTACTCTTATGTGTTTAAAATTTTCTAAAATAAAATGTTAAAAATTCTGTGTTATTGTTTTAGGTGCATACTCTTTCCCCCCTTGAAGGAGAACTTTCAACCTTCTTTGAACACACAAAACCAGTGAAATCTCTCTTTTCCAGTAGTCAGTGACCCTCAAGGACTACTGCTCATCGTCCTTCCAGAGGGTTGGGTTTATAAACAGACTAGATTGACCACATTTACTTTTTCTGATTTCTAGAAGACATGGAGAACAGTAGTGATTATGAAAGCCAAAATGATAAGAGATTTGGGAAGCCTAGATCAAGAAGAGAAACCCTCAGGGTTGAGTTAGTGGCAGAGTGGAAAGGTGTCATGTCTTTGCAGAAGGTATTGCTGGACATCTCTCAGGGATGAGCTGAACTGCTTACTGGGGCACTTTCCAAAGGCCTATACAGCCTCAAAATTAGTGACAGCCCTTCCCCTTGACTCCCACCATCTCTACTCATGACTTCTTTTAGATGTAAGATTAGGGAATTCTGAGAGAGAAATAGACAGGTGTTCCCCGCCAAAAGACAAAATTGTGTTTTAGGGAAATAAAAACAATTTAAGCAACAGCTGCATTTGTAGACACCAAAGCACAAAAACTTTCTATCTTTTTGGCACTTCTATCTTATTTAAATGGTTTTTACTAATCCAAATAATTATGTGCTTATGTGGGTAGAGTTGTTTGCCGCTTGATCGAAGAGATGGGTGGGGAAGCACCTGCTTTTAGTCATTACATTCTTGTTGCTTTTGCACTGTATCCAAGAAAATAGCTAACAGACAAAAAGTCATTTGCACTGAGTTTATCTTATCCTGAGAATGAAAAGGAAAATCTCTTTGGTTTCACCCTGTGAAGAAGAGCTGAGAAAAACCTCAAAGGTAGGTTTTCTCTGCTTATTGAAATGGAACCATCAGGGACCCCACAGGGAAAAATAATGCTGAGTTTCGGTTTTTCCTTCCCTTTCTCCCTCCCTAAGCAATTGGAAGAATACCAGTTTTTGTTCCTTATTGGTGCTGCCACCTGTTCTTACTGCTGAACTAAATGTTCTTGGCTTTCTTTGGTGTGAACAGGATCTCCCTCTGGGAAAGGTGGGAGGAGGGTGAAAAAGGAACAGGAGGAGGCCCGTTCCAGCCCCTGTGCTCATGTGAGACGGACACACAGGGTTAGTGTGCTGCCCTAACAGAGGGGCTTTGTGCTACAGCTTCTTCCGGATCTGTGGCTCCACAGATGCTTTCTGGGCAGGCTCAGGCTGCTTCATCCCTAAGACTCTTGCTTCTTCCTAAAGAATAGCAGAGCAAGACCGATAATTAAAATAAAATAAAGAAGGTGCAGGCAGCAGCCATTTTGAATTCACTCAGATCCTCAGTGTGTATAGAGAAAGTTGCCTATAATTTAAAAAGAGGTAAGAAAAGAGTATAAAGTGGAGATGTTGACACCACTGTGCGCAAGAGTCAGATCTGTTATTGCAGATCAACTGTGGGTATAGGCAGAGCTCTGACCTTAGGTGTTGCCCTTTCTATGCTAAAACCCTTGTTATCTAGATCATGGGAAATCTGCTTCTCTTAAATAGGAGCAACGGAATCATCTCAGAGACTAGACAGCTCAAGGTGGAAGCATCTCTGACTCGGGACACTTCTTCAGCTAAGACAGTAGCAGCCAGCCTCCTTAGTAACCTAAAATGGCTTCCAATTGGAATAATAATAATAGCTAACACTTAGACAGCACTTACCATACTTACAGGCATTAATTGTTGTTAGGTGCCGTGGAGTCAGTTCAGACTCATTAGCGACCCTATGTACAACAGAACGAAACACTGCCCAGTCCTGCGCCATCCTCACAATCTTGGCTATGTTTGAGCCCATTGTCAAAGCCACTGTGTCAGTCTACCTCCTCGAGGGTCTTCCTCTTTTTCACTGACCCTCTACCAAGCATAATATCCTGCTCCAGGAACTAGTCCTTTCTGATAACATGTTCAAAGTATGTAAGACAAAGTCTTGCCATCCTTGCTTCTAAGGAGCATTCTGGCTGTAGTTCTTCCAAGACAGATTTGTTCGTTATTCTGGCAGTCCATGGTATATTCAGTATTCTTCACCAATGCCATAATTCAAATGCATCAATTCTTCTTCAGTCTTCCTTATTCATTGTCCAGTTTTCGCGTGCATATGAGGCAATTGCAAATACTGTGGCTTGGGACGCACCTTAGTCCTCAAAGTGACATCTTCGCTTTTCAACACTTTAAAGAGGTCTTTTGCAGCAGATTTATCCAATGCAGTATGTTGTTTGATTTCTTGACTGCTGCTTCCATGGGCATTGATTGTGGATCCAGGTAAAATGAAATCCTTGACAACTTCAATCTTTTCTCCATTTATCATGATGTTGCTTATTGGTCCAGTTGTGAGGATTTTTGCTTTCTTTATGTTGCGCTATAATCCATACTGAAGGCTGTGGTCTTTGATCTTCGTCAGTAAGTGCTTCAAGTCCTCTTCACTTTCAACAAGCAAGATTGTGTCATCTGCATATCGCAGGCATTAACTGGTCTAAGTTATATGTATATGTGTGTGTATATATATATATCTCATATATATTGTTTAATCCTCAAATGTCCCTAGGAGGTAAATAGTATTTAATAAAAAATACTATTAAAAAAGAGGAAACTGACGCCTAGAGAAGTTAAGTAACTTGTCTAAGGTGCTATAGCTGGTAAGTATGAAGGCTGTGATTTTGAACCCACACAGCCTGGCTCTAAGGTCCATGCTTTTAACTATTAGGCTATGCCATCGCTCAGTGGAACCCTGTCCTTTATCAGACAGGGATATCTGAACCACAGAACACAGGAAGTAATTTGAGTGACTATTTTCTTAATTATCCCTAGGATGGTATGTAACTAGTGCTATGCATAGGAGGGAAATTAATTCATTAGGAACACTTGATTCCTTAAAGTAGTAGGGCTTAATTCTTGAGGAAACCCAGTTGAGAAAGACTAAAGGGGCCTAAGTTTGCAAATATCATATCTGTACAGAGCTATCCTGGAAATAATTATTTATTTATTTTTTGGAACCAGTTTTGTACTCCAAACAAAGGACTGAACCTCATCCATTCCTTGCTCTGGAGATAGAACCTTTGTCAGTAGTAATGTTTTACCATCAACAATTGAGAAGCACAGTTAGCTGAGTAGGGTAGTGGTCACTAAATTTAGCCAAGCCCAGGTGACTTTTTTTTCAGCAGATCATCAAGTTATCAGGCCATTGTGCAGTTTATAGAGACAGTCATTGCTTCTTTTCCCACTTTTATTTTCCTTTGTTTCTTCACATTCCCCTGAAGTTTAAAAATTCCGTAGGTCATGGGTCAGCTAGTCACTTGCCCTCTAAAAAACCTGTTGCCGTCAAGTCAATTCCGACCCATAGCAACCCTGTAGGACAGAGTAGAACTGCCCCATAGGGTTTCTAAGGAGCGACTGGTGGATTCGAACTACCAACCTTTGCATTAGTAGCCATAGCTCTTAACCACTGCCCCACCGGGGCTCCATTAAAAGGTCATTGATAAGACATTCTTTCCCTTACAGCAACAGATTATGGAAGGTCCTGTCCTACCTTTAAATGACCTTATAATAGACCTGTGAATAGATTCCTATGTTGATCCAAAATAACTTGAATAATTATAATAGATTTTCCCCCTAACTCATTAAATATTACTAAATATGCATTGCTGGTGCTGCCTCTTCCATATGGGATCATCTGTAGGGAAATAATAGCAGCTTACATGGTAATTGTTCTTGAGTTGCTACAGGGACAATATTCAGTGTGTATGAGGAGGAGAGATGCTAGTGAGAGGGTAGAATGAAGGAAACTTGACTTGAAATTAGCAGAACAAGGTTTAGTTCCAGTTTTGCTCTAACCAGTTATATTATCCTAAGAAATTTTTCCAACTTTTTTTAGGTGATTATTTGTTTAAAACAAGAGAGGGAACTTAATAAGACCTCCCCTTAATAAGATCTGTCTACATCATATGGTTTATTTATTTATTTATTCAAAAATATTTATTGGTTGCTCTCTATATGCCTGAATTCTGGGGATCCAGCAGTGAATAGAAGGATAGCAATTTCTGTCCTCATTATTTTAGAAAGTGGAGTCAGAAAATAACTAAAATAATGTGGTATTACAGATGGTAATATGTGCTGTGGAGAAAAATAAAACAAGTAAGTAGGGATGTAGGGAGGGGAGGAGCAGATCTTATAATTTTAAAGGAAATCAGGAAATACTATATTCAGAAGGTAATATTTGAATAATAAACTGAAGGGAATGAGTGACTGTGCCACACAGATATCTAGAGGGAGAGTGATCCAGGCAGAGAACTACAAGTACAAAGGCCCTGGGTCCAGAACATATGTTGTGTGTTTGAGGCACAGTAACGGGCCAGTGTGGTTTATGTAGTGTGAATGAGAGGTAGAATAGTAGACCAGACTATGTAGGACTGTGGAGTTTACAGGAATCTTACCAAAGAATGTGGTCTTTGCACTCAGTTCCTGAGAGGTGATCTTTTAAAAACTGGAACTTAAGTGTCTTTGATAAGGACTTCAGACCATACCTAACTAACAGATTAGATGAGGTTATGAGATGACTCTGGGATAGGGGCTGGCCAGGCGAGAAAGATCACCTCATGATATTATTCAACCTCCGGAGGGGAGAGCTGGAGTTTGCATTACATAATGAGACCCCCAGGAAAAACTCTGGACATCGAAGCTCCATGGGCTTCATGGTTGCTGAAAGACAGCAATGCACATGGGAGGGTAAGCGCATCCCTTGGGACATGTTGGAAATCCTGCTAGGCCTCACTCTATGAGTCTCTTTATTTGTATCCTTTTTTTCCTACAACAAAACTAATAGTAAGTATAATACTTTCCATGAGTTCTGTGAGTCATTCAGTGCATTATCAAACCCAAAGGAGGAGTGGGAGGCAGCAGGCCAGAAGTGAGGGAGCCTAGGGGGGACTCCGAAGTTTGTGGCTGGCGTCCTGAAAGAGTAGAGGGAAACCCTTGAATTTGTAGCCAGCAGATGAGAAGTTAGGGTGTCATGTGGACTCCCTAACTTGCAGGTGGCATCTGCCTATTTGACAGTCTGAAGACAGTGTCCTTTTAACTTGTGAACTCTGACCTAGCTCTTAAGCTGGCTACGTTCAGAGAAAGATATGTTGCATGGGTGGCTGGTATCAGAACTGACTTGAGAAGTAAAAAGTGAGGATTTAGATTTGTTGTTGATTATTATCCTCACAAAGGCCTTATCACCTTGGCTTTTAGTCTGTATGAAATAGAAAGCCTTTAGAGGGTTCTGAGCAGAGGAATCATGTGGTCTGACTTAAATGTTTTAAAGAATCATCTGACTGCTGTGTTGAGACTGCTTTGTGTTTCCTTCAGGGAAACAGGAGGGCCAGTCAAAATATCATTGCAGTCATCCAGTGAAGAGATGAGGTGGCTTGGACTAGAGTGGTAGCAGTTGAGGTGGTGAGAAGTGTGAGGCCTAGATATGTGTTGAGGGTAGAAATATGAAGATTTGCCAATTGATTGGATGTAGGTTGTGAGAACAAGACGGGGGTGAAAGATGACTCCAAGGTTTTTGTCCTGAGCGACTGCAAGGATGGTGTTGCCATTTTTTGAGATGGGGAAGCATGTGGATGGAGCAGAGCTTGGGAGAGAAGATCAGAATTTCAGTTTTGGACACTTTACATTTGAGATGCTTAAGAACTCAGCTACTAACCAAGAGGTTGGTAGTTCAATTCTACCAGCTGCTCCTTGGAAACCTATGGGACAGTTCTACTCTATCCTATAAGGTTGCTATGAGTTGGAATCAACTCAACAGCAGTGAGTTTTTTAGAGTTTTTATTAATATTCAACTGGAGATGTCAAATACATAGTTGGATATACAAATCTGGAATTCAAGAGGGAGATTTGGACTGTTTATATAAAGTTGGGAGTTGTCAATGTATGTGTGGTATCGAAATTGTGGTTCTAGATGAAATCACTAAGAGGATGAATACAGAGAGAGAAATAAAGAGGTCTGAGAACTGAGCCTTTGAGAAAATGAAAAGGAACCAGAAAGGAGACTAAGGAGTGACCAGTGACTTAGGAAGAAAACTATGAGAGCGTTGTGCCCTGGAAATTAAGGAAAGAAAATATTTTTAAAAATCAACTGAGTTAAATGTTGCTAATAGGATAAATAAGATGAGGACCAAGAATTGACCATTAGAGATTGGTGAGGCCTCCTTTTGTTAGATCATACAGGTAGGTTTATAGTGGCCTCTTTTCTGGTCTCATTAGTAAGTCTGAAAAATAACACTAGGATTTTTTTATATGAAGAAATTGTTAACAAGAATTTCAAGTGAGTGACATTCTTCTGGCCTGTTGGTATGTAACTCATTGCTGAGTTGCTTAGTGGGGTGATGTAGTTAGGATCTGGGCCGCGTGATGTTGTGGAGCAAATTCTGGTCTCTGTGGGGAGGATTCAGTGCCACTTGAGAAGGACTTATCGAGCCAGGTTCCACTTGTTGCCACTTGTTTTCATTCTCTGCACATTACATTTATCAGAGTTTCAAATGTAGGCGAAGATGGAGAAGATAGATACATTTAATTATACCAAAATTAAAACTGCTGCACATCAAAAGGCACCATAACCAAAGTCAGTAGACTGGGAGAAGACATTTACCACAAATAATAGTCACGAAGGACACAGAAAGACTAAATGTAGTCAGAAAGACTAAAATTAACCTGTCTGACAGTATTAATTACTGACAAGGATATGGAGAAATTTATAGTCACTCACACAATGAGTTTTGTAAATAAAAACAGATTATGCATCCTACTTACAATAGTGAATGGCTGACAGGGAGTGCGGTGGTCTCTTAAACAAGATTTTCACTTTATCTGTAGAGTGGAAGTAAACATGAACAGAATGTTTATTTTTGGGTGTTAAACATGCAGGTGTTTATTATTTTTTGTACTTTGTGGTAATTTGATGTTAGCTAAAAAGATTAAAAGAATGGGGAGACAAGTGTCATAGGATGAGCACCCAGGGAATAATTCTGTGTAACTTATCCCTATGTACCTAACCATCTACATCTATCTATATCAGAGAAAATGAGGTGACTGCATTACATTAACTTACGACAGTGGTATCTCCTATAGTGTCCTTGACAGCATCACACTCAGCTGGAATAGTGAAGATCCTTTTTGGAACAAATCATACCCTTCATTCTGACTCTTGATTTTTTTAAATTTTATTACTAAGTACAAGCATATCAACCTATGGGAAGTACATTTGGTTCCATAGCTATCAGCATAGGGATGCTAGCGTAACAGACTTGGATGTATAGAAGCTTAATAACAATATTGTGCTTTTTCTCTTGTCTAACCTCTTCCCTACAGGGAATCTTTAACCAGTTTCAGTGTAGTAGTGAAAAAGTGCTTCCATCTGACACTCTCCGCAGTGCTCTGGCAAAAACGTTCCAAGATGAACAGCGTTTCCAGCTGGGAATTATGGATGATGCTGCGGAGTGCTTTGTAAGTACCTGGCCTCTGGCCTTCTTTGATATGGAGTGGAACTGTTAATGGTCTCCATCAGGAACTGGCTACTTTCCCATGAAATTTACTGTGTCCTGATCTCTATATAGAATAAGGAATTTCTCTAGCTTCTCAGAGCTCTAGAGTATCTCTGCTATTGTAGTGTGAATTGCCTAGTGGGTTTATTCTTCTTCAGGCTTAGGGTAGTATTATGCTTACCATTGCATAAAACAGCACTCACCTTCAGAGTGGTAAAAAACAACAACAAAAAACCAAACCCATTGCCGTTGAGTCTATTCGAACTCATAGTGACCCTATAGGACAGTGTAGAACTGCCCCACAGGGTTTCCAAGGAATGACTGGTGGATTTGAACTGCTGACCTTTTGATCAGCAGCCGAGCTCTTAACCACTGAGCCACCAGGGCTCCTTTCAGAGTAGTCAAGGCTCATTAAAACACAAATTTCTGGGCCTCACCCTCTGAGTTTCTAATTCAGTAGGTCAGAAGTAGGACTTAAGAAAATCCATCTCCAGCAAGTTCCTGGGTGATACTGATGCTGCTGGCCTGGAGACTATACTTTGAGAACTCGTGCATTATTAAAGATAATTAAAGAGGTAATAACTGAGTTGCTAGCACATGTGTGATGTGCTGTCTAGCTCACTAACATTGTCACAGTGACTTTTAATAGAAGACCTGACTCTTCTGAATGCTAGAGCCTCTCCATCAACCTTCAAAAGACCCTCCCTATGCAGCCATTTAAAAAATCTGAGAGTGACGTACATCCCATCATAGGGTAAATGTGGGCCAAAAGCAGAGATACTCCTGAAAAACTAGATCACGGATATATTTCTGATAGAAGTGTAAAATGGTATGGCCGCTCTGGAAAACAGCTAGGTGGTTTCTTATAAAACTAAACATGTACCTACCATATAATCCAGTTATATTCTTGGGCATTTATCCCAGAGAAATGAAAAGTTACGTTCATGCAAAAACCTACACATGAATGTTCATAGCAGCTTTATTTGTAATTGCCAAAAACTGGCAACAATCCAAATGTCCTTCAGTGGGCAAATGGTTAAATAAACTGTGGTATATCCATACCATGGAATACTATGCAGCAGTAAAAAGAAATGAATTATTGATACACAGCAATTTAGCTGGGTCTCAAGGAAATTATGCTGAGTGAAAAGACCAATATCAAAAGGTTATGTATGATTCTTTCATTTATATTCCTGAAATAACAAAATTATAGAGAGGGAAAACAGATTAGTGGTTGCCAGGGGTTAGGGGTGGGGGGTGGGTATGGCTTTAAAGGCGTAGCATGAGGAAGCCTAGTGGTGATGGAACAGTTCTGTATCTTTTTTTTTTTCTTCTAAATTTTATTTAGTTTGTTGTTGTTGAGAATATACACAGCAAAACATACACCAATTCAACAATTTCTACATGCACAATTTGGTGACATTGATTACATTCTTTGAGTTGTGCAACCATTCTCACCCTCCTTTTCTGAGTTGTTCCTCTCTGTATCTTGATTGTGGTGTTGGTTACACAAATCTATACATATGATAAAATTGTATAGAGCTACACACACAAATAAGTGTATGTAAAACTGGTGAAATCTGAATAAACTCTGTGGATTATATTGATGTCTATGTTTCCTAGTTTCAATATTGTATTATAGTTATGCAAGATGTTACCATTGGAGGAAACTGAGTGAAAGGTCATGGGACCTCCCTGTACATTTTTTTTGCAACTTCCTATTTAAAGTTTTTTTAAAACAATTTTTAATTTTTTGGAAAAAAAAAAAATCAAAGATATGCCTACCTTCAAGGAGGGTTGTTTTTTTTCTCTGAGTGAACTGCTTACTGATTTGTATGTTTGTCTGTTGAGTAACATTGTTATACTGCTTTTGTTCTTTCTCTGTCAGGAAAATCTCCTGATGAGAATTCACTTCCACATTGCTGATGAAACCAAAGAGGATATATGTACTGCTCCACATTGCATCTCTCATCAGAAATTTGCAATGACATTGTTTGAGCAGGTGAAACTCTATCTCTTTCCCCATCTCTTCTTAGACCTTTTCTTCAGGCACATGTTATCCTGGGATGTGGGGTGTCAAATGGGTGTGAAAACAGTTAATGACTGTGGATGCTTGGTTTTGCTTTTTCTCCCTGGGCCCAGTGTGTATGTACTAGCTGTGGCGCCACTTCTGATCCACTGCCTTTCATTCAGATGGTGCATTACATCTCCACAACTTCCCTTTGGTGAGTCTTACAGGGTTCTCTGTTTGTACCCTTAGGTACTCCTCCAGCTGATTGTTTTGTTTTTTCCAGTTGACTGGGTTTTAATTGAAGGCATCCAAATAGCTTATTGCTGAGTCTGTGCTATATTGTAGGAACTCAGAACAATAATTTAAAAATAACTTTTGCCCTCCTTATTTTCTCTGCTACCCCTCCGCATTTCTTAAGTTCAGTACTGGCCAGGAAACTGATACGGTAAATGGCGATTCTATGAGTTTTGAATCTTGGGATAGGCGGAGCCACTCACTGCGTTTGTGGGACACTGAGTCTGGTCAGGGCAAGGGGCTTTGGTATAGTAGGCACAGGAAGAAAGTTAAACATGTGAGTTAGGAGTTTACATGAATGATTTATTTGATGTAGCTGTAACTGTCCCACCATCATTCCCCTTTTATTTTCCATCTTGAAGCAATCAGGCTATTTGTATGTTGGAAAGACGAGAAAAACCTTCACCAAGTATGTTTGGTGAGCTGCTGCAGAATGCCAGTACCATGGGGGATCTGCGGAACTGCCCTGTGAGTTATGTCAGGGGTGGGGTTTGGAGTGGGAAGGGGAATCCTGGCATCGGTGGAATTGAGACAGAGCCAGTGGGAAGCATCTGGAACTAGCCTTATATATGTATTTCAGAGCAACTGTGGGGAGAGGATCCGGATTCGCCGTGTATTGATGAACGCCCCACAGATTATCACAATTGGGCTGGTATGGGACTCTGACCACTCAGACTTGGCGGAGGATGTCATCCACAGCCTGGGCACCTGCCTTAAGCTGGGTGATGTGAGTATTAGTTACCTTTGTCACTGACTTAGAGTTCTTGTGTCTTAGTACTGCTCAAGGGCAGTGAGCACTGAACAGAAAGGTTTGTCCTATGTGACAAATATAAGAGTTTTGGACAGATACACAGGTGTATATGTGTACACATACACGTGCATGCATGTACATGCTCACATACCTCCTTTGGGTAGGTGGCAAAGACTTTTGTTTAGACTAGGATAACGTTGGCCTTGAAGGACAGTACTAGCAGAGCTTAGCTATTGATAAAAATCAATTAATTGAGTTATTGTGTGCTCTACTCACTGTCAGTCAGTTTATACAAGTATAGAGTAGGGAGGTGTATTCAATCATGGGAGTTAATGCCAAGGAGCTGCTATGGGAGGTGAAGGAATCCAAAAATGTGAAATTCACAGTGTGGAACTGTGCTCCTCACTGCTGAGAAGGTAATGAAGCAGCTTAGAAGAGAATTTAGTGGTTTTCTATGAATCCAGTTAGGAAAATAGACAGGGGAAAAAGATTTCAGACCTGGGGTCTTTACCTTATCAGCACCATACCCTAATGTAGGTACAGCCAGGGTTTTCCTTCAGTTCAAGAGAAGAATCAGAAACTCTGTGGTTTCCTTTCTATTGGTTTCTTTCTGGGATAGTCCTATGACAAAGGTGATCCAGTGGTTTTTGTTTGTTTGTTTTTATGTCATTAGGCCACGACTGAGAATAAATGAACTATCTGGAATCCTATTTTAGGTCTCCTTCCCAAGGAATCTCTGACCTGAATAGGCTATGCATAATAAAATCTCCTTTTTCTAAACCCCCGTAGCTTACATATTCTGTACTGTTCTAGTTTTGTTTTATTTTTATGATTGTTTTCTCGACCGAATAAGTTCCTTACTAACAGGAACCCTTTCTTCAATTTTTTTGCGTATCTCTTAGCACCTAGAATGGTGCTGGGCACCTAGGAATTAAAATGCTGAGGTAACCAGCATGACGGTATCGCTGCTTTTAAAGACTTTCTTACCCTCTATTTAGGGTCTCGGAGCCTTGGTGGCATAATGGTTAAGAGCTATGGCTGCTAACCAAAAGGTCGGTAGTTTGAATCCACCAGCCACTCCTTGGAAACCCTATGGTTTCCAGTGTCCAGTAGGGTCACTATGAGTCAGAATTGACTCGATGGCAGCAGGTATTTAGGGTCTTACTGGGGAAATTTGTATTTGTGGGGCCAGCTGATAGGTAAGTAATCTTTGAAACTTTTTTTTTTTTTTAACTCCTGGATCTTCTTATAAATATTATTAAATATTTTAGAAAATAGTAAAGGTAAGAGGAAGCATTACCACATTAATGGTTTACTAGTTTCTATCTATCTTACTTTTCTCTACTTTTTAATTCACTTTTTGCGATAAATCTGGAGTAGCAAAGTCTTAGACTGAAGGGAGGAGATGCAAGTCAGTACCTTAATTAAGAAATGTTGATGGAGTCTGCTGAGAGATGATATGAGAGAGTTGAGTATGTGACTGTTATTTCCTTTCTCTTCTTTCCCCACAGCTGTTTTTCAGAGTGACAGATGATCGGGCCAAGCACTCTGAATTGTACTTGGTAGGAATGATCTGTTACTATGGCAAACATTATTCCACATTCTTTTTCCAAACAAAAATTCGCAAATGGATGTATTTTGATGATGCTCATGTCAAGGAGGTAGGAATACGCACTTTATTTAATGTAATTTTTAAAATTTTGTTGTTATTGAGAATCTACACAGCAAAACACACACCAATTCAACAGTTTCTACATGTACCATTTAGTGACATTGGTTACATTCTCTGAGTTGTGTAACTATTCTCACCCTCCTTTTCTCAATCACTTCTTCAAGTGTTTAGTGACTGCAAAAAAAAAAAAAAAAGCCTAAAACAATACTAGAATAATTATGTCTTCAGTATTTCATTTTTATTATTTTGAACTATGACCCTCCGTGAAGTTTGTAAGACATACTTTATATTTTGCCTATCTACCTAGCATCAAACTTATCAGGGTATCAGTCTTGTTTTCCCAAATGGATGATAAGTTTCTTGAGGATATAATCAATATATCTTCTATTATTTTCTCTGAATCTCTTCACAAGGCATTTAGCACAGTTCTGAATTTATAGTAGCCAGTCTTTGTTTGTTTGTTTAAATTTTGGTTGAGTTGAGCAGGAACAATCTAATGCCTCAAACGAGGTTATAAGGTTAGCACAAAGTTCAGAATTCCAAGTCTCAGAATTATCAATAGGTAATACTTTGTCTCAGAACTGCTATAAATTATTCTCTCCCTGAAGTGCCCCGTCAGAGATTAGTATCTTTTTGGGATAGGATAGGGAAGATAGGGCTATAATTGTATTTAAAGCCAGAACTCGGTACTGTCTAAACCACAGTTTATGACTGAAGTAGCTCAGGTGATCTGCGTGAGTCAGGAAGCCCCTTGTTACCAACTTGGGGTGAGGAGGGAGGCTGCTGCCTATAACCTGCACCAACCCATGGACGTCAAGCACTGTCTTCCACTAATGGTAGTCTTTGCCAAACTCCCTGATTTCCATCTTCATCTCTTTTGTTGTTGTTGTGTAATTTTAGGCAACTTTTTTAAATTCTCTGAGCTTTAGATTTTTTATTTGAAAAATAATGCCTGTCTTATGATATTAAATAAGATTTGTATGTGAAAAGTGTATAAATATGTTTTAATTAAAATAATGGTAACTTAGTTATAAATTTCCTAAACATCTATTATGGGCAAAATGCTATGCTAGTTGTCAACTCCAAGAGCACATCATGTAAGAATATGACTGGTTCAGGCCTGAGATAGGGTAGGTTTGGGGATTTGATGGGATTGTTGTTTCCATGGCTATTCTGTCACTCTTTTCCATTGCAGCAGCAAAGCTGAATCCAGTATACAGCTAAGACCAGGAGGTCCAGCAGTCTATTCTAAGCAGTTTGACATTTTATGTCCTGCCATGAGTGAATTCTGAAACTGTGTGTCATTTACTCTAAGGCAGTCTGTGAGAGAATTTCTGCCTGCTTTAGCTGCATAACAGTGATTTTAATGTTTAGAGGAAAATTATGGAAATGTGGATTTGACACTAGGGCTTTAATTTGATATTTGTGAAAAGAAATTGGTCACTAAGGTAACTGAAGTCCTCTTACAGAGCATATTCACCTTTGAGAATGTTCATTCATATTTCACAACTCAATGGATGTTTCACAGAAATAAAAGTAATTTTATTCTTCCTCCCTTTCTTTTGCAGGATTTTAATACCTTCTAAAAGGATTTACAAAAAAATTTCTTAAGTTTAGGTCTAAGATCTCTTTTGTTCTTTACCTGATTCCTGGCTTTTCATCTGTTTGATGTTCTTTAGAAAAACATAACAAGAAGATATGTTTTGAATTGTAGCTATAAAGAAAAATTGTCATGTTCGTCTGGTTGTTTCTGATTCAGATTGGGCCCAAATGGAAGGATGTGGTGACCAAATGCATCAAGGGGCATTATCAGCCTTTGCTGTTGCTTTATGCAGACCCCCAGGGCACCCCAGTTTCCACCCAGGACCTGCCTCCCCAACTTGAGTTCCAGTCATATAGCAGGACATGCTATGATAGTGAAGATTCAGGTAAGCAGCCTAACTCTCTACCTCCCACCTGCCATTCCATGCGATCACTCAATGGCTGGGACTCATACTTAGTTATGAGTCTAGCACATAACCTAGCTTGGAGAAAGAGGAGCCATTAGAGATAAGAAAGAAGTGCCAACTCCTGCTGAAGCCTCAGTTATGCTAGGCTTTGTTTCTTTCTGCTTTCAGGAGTTTGCTGCCTAAATCACCTGGGGCCCCAACTCAAAAGTGAGAAGGAAATTGTTGATTTAGACTGAGATATTAGGTTTGCAAGGGAGACTTCAGTACTTAGCTTTATAATGATAGAATGAGCACTTTAACGGTGATTTAAGTGGGTTGTTAACACGAAGAAAAATGATTTTGAGCAACCACAAAGCTAGTCAGTTTGTTTGGGATGAGAATTTTTTGTTTTAAAATTCCAAGTGCAGTAACATATTCCTCAGTTTATCAATGAGTTATTCACTTCTAAGCCAATTGTTTGAAACTTAAGCCATGTTTTCCTATAGGAACAATTTTCACTGTGATAGCAAAGTCCCAGTATAGCCCACAGAGGCTCATAATATATTTGAACTATAACCCTGATAGTTTTGGCTTGATTTCTGAAAAGGAGGAAGAAGAAATGTCGTTTTTCCTCTTCTGGATTTAGGGCTGGCCTTGAGTGTAAATTTGAAAGAGGAGATACTTGTCTTTGAAATCTTTCTCCCTCCCTTTTGTACCTTCCACCTGCTTGGTACCTGATGCTCTTCCTACTCTTGTACCCCACCCAGACCTGACCTACTTCTCCCTTCAGTCAAACACCCATTTCTCCTGCTGTGCTTATCTCAACTAGGTGTTCAGAGGAAAGCAGTCCAACTGAACTAATTCATACTAAAGTATAAATAACAGCCCCATAATTTCTCAGAGCTATTAAAATGCTCATTTCTGGCAGTATAGGAGAGAGCTTACAGGACAGGGGAACAACTGGTTATATATACAAGGTCATCCTGGGACTCTCCATCTAAACAGGTCTTACTTTTCAAAACTTTTTCCCTTCTTCCAGTTTTCCCTCTTAGGATTTCTAAAAGCCCCACAGTTTTTCACAGTGACAGGCAAAGTGAGGGCTTCAGCAAGGTAGGGGCAGAGGTGGGAGGAATTATTTGTGTGTCTGGGTTATCTGGAAATTGGGTGTTGGGAAGAATGGCCCTATGTATATGCATACCTTTCTTGCCTTATGGAACTTTGTTGCCATCCATCTCTTTGCCTTCCCTCTGTCACTGTCCTCTCTTTCCTCACTTTTACATATGTGTCTCCTCCTTTCCTCAGGGAGGGAACCCTCCATCTCAAGTGACACTCGAACAGATTCCTCAACGGAGAGCTGTCCCTACAAACACTCCCATCACGAGTCTGTGGTCAGTCACTTCTCTTCTGATTCTCAGGGGACAGTCATCTATAATGTGGAGAATGATTCCATGTCTCAGAGCAGTCGGGACACAGGTAGGGACTTATAAAAAGGACCCTGATTGCCAAATTCACATCCTGCATAGAGGGTCTCCCAAGAAAAAGAAACTGGGGCAAGTCGGAAGTGTTGCCATGCAAAGGGGGAAAGACAAAATTTGGGTATTTGAGTGGAATACAAAGAAGCAACTCAATTCTGAATGAACGATGATGCTCCATTGTACAGATTCCCGCCAACAGCAGCATGTCAGTAAGGACCATTGTGATTGTAATTGATGAGGTTGTTTATTCTGAAGTCAGCTTTTCTCCTGCTACCCTCTGAATCCTTATCCTTCCCATAGTGCCCCACTAACCCCTTGTGTTCTTGCACCTTGTCATATTTTTTATGCCAGGCCTTGTCTTGAGCGAAGGGCTCTGAGAGAAGGGGTATATTTATGGGCAGGGGCATATTTTGGGCAAGCTCCTCAGCTTGCCAGCCTTCCTGAAGGCCAGAGAAGCAAAAGAATGAAAAGTAGCCTGTTATTGTGAGTCCCCTGCGGAGAACATTCTTGAATTGTTTTGTTACTCTATAGCAGAATATGCCAGTGTCAGTGGAAGAAATCAATGCAGGGCATAAAGAGAAGAGCAGTAAGGTGACTGCTGAGATGAAAAGTTCATTACAGAGCACCTAAGGCATAGAGCAGTGCCCATACTCTCAGGGATTTGGGAATTAGTCACCTCACAACTTCATACTGATGGTCCATATTCTGTATGCGGCCTTTTTTTTTTTTTAATAAAGAATTTTTATATTCAAAAGTGTACAAAATAGTATAATGCCACTCCATGAACCCATCATCTAGTTTCAACAATTATAACTCAGGCTAATCTAGTTTCATCTCCATCCTCTACCCGCTTCCCCCATTCCTGGGTTTGTGAAGCAAATCCCAGACATCATGTCCATAAGAGTCATAATTTTTTAATGGTTTGTATATTTGACTCAGAATCCAAATGAGGCCTACACTTTGCAATGGGTTGATAAGTCTTTTATGTTTCTTTTAATCTATAGGTTTCCCATCTATCTAATTTTTTTTCCTTGCAAATTGTAGTTGAAGTAACCAGGTAGTTTGTCCTATAGATTTCCCACAGTCTGAATTTTGCTTATTACATCCCCATGGTGTAGTTTAACATGATTCTCTGTCCTCTGTATTTTTTTTGTAAATTTGTAATTGGATGCAGAGGTTTGGTCAGATTCATGTTGGATTTTGTGATGACTACTGCATAGATGATGTTGGGTGTGATTTTTTTTAGACCATAATTCTAAAACTGAACCAGGGAGAAGTCAAGCCACAGGATTAACAAGGCGTATTTTTGAGGAGAGCCAGTTCTCTGTTAAGCGTTTGTGTTTGTATATGGAGGGGAAGGGGGGTTAGGTCCTGTTGGTTTAACCTTTGTAACATTTAGTTGCTTCAAGTGATTTTCTCCTTTTTTAAACCTTTCTTGTGGGCCTAGAAGTAGCAAAGGGATCAGACCAGAGCAACAAAAGATTACATTGGGCGGTTGATTGAAAGTATGTGTCCATATCACTACGTTGCTGATACCTGAATGTAAGAAGATTTTCAGATACTCACGTTTGAAAGGAGCCCTGGTGACACAGTGGTGAGGAGCTGTGGCTACTGATCAAAAGGATGGCGGTTTGAATCCACCAGCCACTCCTTGGAAACTGTGGGGCAGTTCTACTCTGTCCTATAGGGTTGCTATGAGTTGGAATTGGCTCGACAGCAGTGGGGTTTGGTTTTTTGTTTGTTTTTAACATTTGAAACAAATTTCTGTTAGCTCTCAGTGCATTTGAGAACCTAGGAGGGTGTCTTCTAAGTTGTCTTGTAACTTAATTCAGCTACTTAATTTGCTTCTGGCTTGCAGCAACTTAGATGAATCTGCTTCCCTACGGGGGAATGCTGACCTTTGCTGTTATCAAATCATACTCACACATTCACATGCTATGGGCATGAAGCATAATGAGCCCAGGTCTCCTGGGTTTCCCAGTGATTAACCAGTTGCTGTCAAGGCAGTTCCAACTCATGATAACCCCCTGTGGGTCAGTAGAACAGTGCTCCATAGGATTTTCAATGGTTGATTTTTTGAAAGCAGCTCTCCAAGGCCTTTCATCTGAGGCTGATTAGCAGCTGAGTGCATTAACCGTTTGCACCACCTAGGTACTCCTCCCAGTGATTAGTATGGAGGAATTGTAAAGTGTTATTTTGGGATGGAGCCAAGTTTGTTGAACATGTGTTGGGGATTGGAATGAGAATTACTCAAAGTTGAAATGTCCTTTTAAATGACCCACATTTAATGAAGGTTTAGAATTGGGTCTTAAGGCCATACACAACCAGAGCTCTTGTTGCAAAGACGGGGGCACCTGGGATAATACCAGACGTACTAAAATTTAGAGTTTACTTGGCTTATATTGCTAAAGTAATTAATTAATTAAAATAAAATAAAAGGAAAGCTCTGTATTCAATTTATAAGAGTGAAAATATATGGGTATGTGACATTTTTAGACAATCTTTAAAATTTTTATCTTTTAAAAATTACCAACGAATGTGTCCTTAGTCCTTCTGGGCCATTGGGAAAGATTATGAGCTGAATTGAGACTGCTTTTGCTCAGGAGACATTGTGAAATTGGAAGTTCCCAGTGAATACTTGAGCTTCTCTTCATTTGCCTACTGAGAGATTCCTGCTAGACTTCAATCAAATAGCCTCACCCCTTAGCTTCTGACCCATGGGAACACTGAATGTGTGCCACTGTCGTGAATTCCAGAGAGACAGTATGTTCTCAAGAGGGTAGAGGTCAGTCTCAGATACCAGCTAACCCCCATTTCCTTGTTCTTTCAGGACACCTGACTGACAGTGAATGTAATCAGAAACACACATCCAAGAAAGGGTCACTGATAGAGCGCAAGAGGAGCTCTGGCCGGATTAGAAGGAAAGGCGTCGAGCCACAGGCCTCAGGGTACCACAGCGAAGGCAAGCCACTCTGCATTGCGCCTCTTACTTCAGTCACTGTATCAAGCTCCTGTCACCCTCTCAGATTATGGCTTCTCCTTTCTGCTCAAAGGGGCTTATCCTTGCTTTCTAGACTGTGGGGTCTTGGTATCTATGGTCACTTTAAACATTTCTCCTTGTCTCATTGCGTGTTTTTAGGAGAAACACTGAAAGAGAAGCAGGCTCCAAGGACTGCCTCCAAATCATCCAGCAGCACCAACAGACTGAGGGACTTTAAAGAGACAGTCAGTAATATGATCCACAACAGGCCATCCGTGGCTTCTCAGACCAACCTAGGATCTCCCTGTGGGGGCAGGGGAGGAGACCAGCCTGAAAAAAAACCTCCTAGGAACCTTCCCTTGCAGTCTCGTGACTGGGAAATAGAGAGTACCAGCAGTGAGTCAAAATCCAGCTCTTCCAGCAAGTATCGTCCAACGTGGAGACCAAAACGAGAGTCACTGAATATTGACAGTATCTTTAGTAAGGACAAAAGGAAGCACTGTGGCTATACCCAGCTTAGCCCCTTTTCTGAGGATGCAGGTGAGGGAAGAATTGGGCTTTCGAATAAAGTTGATTTATATATTTAAAAACCCAGGTTTTCTGGTAATATTGGCAAGGTGCATTTTGTATTCTGATTTTGGGCATTTGGGGGATATGAGTTCAATGAATGGAATAAAGTTGATTTATATATTTAAAAACCCAGGTTTTCTGGTAATATTGGCAAGGTGCATTTTTTATTCTGATTTTGGGCATTTGGGGGATGTGAGTTCAATGAATGAGTAGCTGGAGGGAGCAATTATCTTTTGATTTTAGGCAGATACTAAATCTACCTCCTTTTCCATACTTCTTGTTTGATTGGGACAGCTAAAGAATTTACACCGGATGAACTAAGCAAGCCACCTGCTCACAACAATAAAGCTGGTGGACCAAGCCCCCGATATAAGCTCTGGGGCTCAGCACGGCCAGGCTCTCACCTTTTAGAGCAGCAGCCCCGCCTGATCCAGCGAATGGAGTCTGGCTATGAGAGCAGTGAGAGGAACAGCAGCAGCCCTGTCAGCCTGGATACAGCCCTGCCTGAAAACTTGAACGTCTGCAGGTATTGTTTGGCTTGTGAATAGAGGCCTTCAACCTTGCAGCAGTGTAAACCACCTTTTCGGGACTTTTCACGATGGCTGAGACAAGGGGCGAGATAGATTTTGTCACCATCTTGTGGGCAAGCAGAATACTGCACTCTGTCAACTTCATATAACAATAGTACCCTCTGCTGGGAGGAAGAGCAAAGGCATTTGAGAAAGAAGAGCTTTGTGCAGTGTTATTTAGTAAATAACTTCTAATGAAAGAATGAATTAGTCAATCAAAATTTATATAATCCTGAAATCAGAGAAGAAACCCTATTATTTATTCTTGCCTCCCATTTGGGATAGGATTTTTTGTTTTGTTTTGTTTTTTAAGAGTCACTGGGGATCCTGTGTTTATGAAGCCAATGATATTCAGAATCCCATAAAACAATAATGACAGTTCAATAGTGCTTATTGTACCCTGCTCACAGGGCCCCGTTTGCTCTGTGAATTTCAGATCTCCAGACATTGTTTTTACTGACTTGCCACAGATGCAAGTTTCCTAACAGTATACCTGCTGTGAAAAGAGTGATTCTGTCTTCTACAAAGGTGGTAACCACATCGTCCTACTCTCCATTGCTCTTCCCTGACCACAGGACCCTGTTCAGTTTTACTCATGAAAAAGTATAAGAAAGAGGAAGGCAATCCATCTGAGAGCATATGTTCATTAATTCACTTATTCATTCAGTAGATTTTGAATGTCTGCTATATGCACAAGATGTGAATGAGGTGAGATAAGACGTGGGGCTTGAGTGGATAGTTCAGTCTTTCAGAAGTAGTTTAGCAGAATCTTTAATTATGTAAGTTTGATGTTTTGTTGTTTTTATTGAGGGAATTTAGTCCTAGGGATGTTGCTAGTTATCACCTGTCCGATGCTTTCACTAGACTCTGGGTTCTCTTTTGAAGGGATCCAAGTGCTAAGAGATCAGCTGGCTTGGTTCCTGCCTGGCATCATATCCCAAAGTCTCACAGCAGTAGCATCCTGGAGGTGGACTCCACAGCATCCATGAGTGGGTGGACAAAGAGTCAGCCTATCTCAGGTAAGCAGGACACTGAATTTGGGGCATTGGACTTGACCACCAATTTTATTTGGGGAATAGACTCACCTGAGCACATTTGAAATTGAGTATTCTGTCAGAATGTAAATATAGAGGCATTTGAGCTTCTCCATCTTTGGTTTGATCTGTTGTTTGTTCTCCATCACAGCTTGCTGGGACGGGAGTAAGAAGGGACAGAAATATGGTGAATAGTGTCAATAACAGCTCCATTCCTCAAAAGATTGACTCTTAGAGCCTTCCTTGGTATGGGGCAGCTTCTCGGGAACTGACTTTCTTAATGTTTAGTACCGTGAAGTGAGATATCAAAGGAGGACATGTAGTCTGTGGGCAAAACAGGGAAATAAGCAAGTTAAACCTACCCCTACCCTTGCTTCTGCATCCTATTTGATATCCCTAGTTCTGTTTTTTTGTTTTCCCTCTTGAATGTCCCTTGTATCCTCATACTCCTTCTTTCTCAAAACAAGCTCTCAAGGAATGATCTGACTCCACAGTAAATAAGGGACTGAAAGTAGTTTCGAGTATGATTTCTCCACAGAAAACTAGCATTTTTAAAACCTGAAACTAAAAGAATAATGGAATTTCAGGTACGAGATACCAGAGGTAGAGATTTGAGGTGGTCATAGGGTTTAGCTCTTTTTTATATTCCTCTCACAACACGTATACCTACAGTGCATATTCTACTTAACTAGAGACCCAGTCCTAAAAGTTCAAAATAAATTCTTGACTTACTCAGAGCTGAAAATTGAGGTAATAACTTGACAGTCTCCCCAACATCTCTTTGTGAGATGCCTTAGGGAAGGTGTAACCAGTACGGTTTGGTCTGCTGAGGAGTCCTGGAGCTACGTGTCTAACTTAGAGATCAACCTTCTCTGAAAGATGTGTCACGATTTCATCTTCTTTTCTTCTGGTCTGTGAAGTCAATTGGGTATAGGGAGTGTGGGCAGAAACCTACCTTTGGTCTGATTTAATGAGCTTCTGGATATAGATCTGTGACATCAAATGCCAGCTTACTAGGGAGGGGAGGGCAGAATACTGTGTGCCAGCAAGTAGAGATGAGACTAGGAACATTACTGGTCTGACCACCAATTCTCTCAATAGCCACTGGAAGTTCGCCAAGGTAGCTAGAAGGGAGGTATGCAGCAGCAGTGATAAAAAGGCTTGAATCCTTTTAGATATGAATGCCATAGATTGTTCACATCTGGCAGAGCAGAACAACGCCTATAGAAGTAGTTACTCTGGAATCCTTGGCTGGAGTAGATTATTGTTAGAGATCCATGGAAAAAATCCATGCTCCCTAATGGAATTATGCAGTTTGTTTTTTTCTCACATTTTAATTTATTTCATATTCAGTAATATCGCTTTGAGAAATTTGTGATCATATGTGAGGCTATTTCCCTTTCTCTTTTCTTCAGACAGCTGATACCTTTTCAGCACACTACTACTGAGTCTCATTATTTCCCTAAATAACACTCAGTTCTGGACTAGATGGGTAGAATCCACCAACAGAATTCTTCAGCTGGTAAAAGATATTTAGCAAGGAGTTTTGAAAAAATTTCTTACACACTCTACCACCCCACCATCCTCTTTGTCAAGTAGACTCTACTTATAACTCATAATTTGATCCAATCATTTTATTCTGGTACAGACATTTTTATCTGTGACTTTGATCACTCTTTTAAAAAAAGTTAGAAAAGTAAAATAGGCCTGTATCAAGTATCAATAACCTGCCTTTTTCCTCCTCAAATTGAAGTAATCAATGTTACCATTATGGGATTTCTCTTTCTACATATTTTTCTGTGCTTATACAAGTACATATATAATTTTACATGTACCATTTTTTTAAACAAAATTCAGTCATACTACACATATTACCCTGTCACCTGATTTTTCACTTAATATGGACATACTTCTATCTAGATCCATCTATGAACACTTGTAAAGCTAAATTTTTACTACTGTGGACATTTTATGAACTCATTAAAGAGGTGGTGGTAATTACATCAGAGGATGAGAAAATGACTTGCTTGAAGCTCCCCAGTCAGTCAGTGGCAGCACCTGGTAGAGAATGCTTCCTAATGATTAAGAGCATGGATTATGAATTTAAGCTATTTGACTTTAATTGAGCTCCACCGTATACCACCTCTGTTACCATGGGCAAGTTATTTATTCTCTTTGTAACTCAGTTTCTTCAGCCATAAAATGAAGGTAATAGTATCTACCTCATAAGTTGCCATGAGAATTAAATAAAGTAACATGTAAACGTGCTTAAAACCGTACTTGACACATAGTAAGTGCTCAACAAATGTTAGTTGTCATGGTTGTTATGAAGTATTTGATAAATATTGTTATCATGGTTATTAGTCACCGCCTAGATCCCATCCTGAATTTCATCTGGAAAGCACTACCCAAAACATGAACTCCACATTGAAACCAAGGACTCCAAAGGAAAGCAGTGCCGTGGCCTCAGCAGCTGTTTAGTTCCGGTTCTGGAAATGTGACAACTTATCTTCTCCCTTGCATGCATTCCAGGTGGAGAGATAGCTTCCAAAAGTGAACTGGATGAATTACAAGAAGAAGTGGCCAGGAGGGCCCAGGAACAGGAACTTCGAAGGAAACGAGAGAAGGAATTAGAGGCAGCTAAAGGCTTTAATCCTCTTCCCAGCAGGTTTATGGACTTGGACGAATTGCAGAATCAGGGTAATTGCTGTGAGAATTAGGCTGTGGGTGATGGGGACCGAAAGAAAGGAGAAAAGATCCAAGTTATAAGTTCCATTTTCTTTAACAAAGTTATATTTTATCTTAATTCAGACATTCCAGTGAGAGCTAGTTAAAGTAGGAGGTGACAATCCTCTTGGTTGGAGATAGGCACTGATTTGGGGGGCATCTCTTAGAAGCCTATAGATTAGAGATACAGTATATTGTTCATGAAAAATATTTCCCAGAACATCTGTAGAAGCTGTAAATAAAACTAGTCACAACTCGGAAGCAGCAGAAAAGGGCATGAAACCATGAGGACTGACAGTGAGGGTCATTCTACTTGCTGGCAGAAACATACTCTAGAGAATTCCCATCTGAGGCTTCAGGGAAGTGGATCAGCCAAACAGGAGCAGAGAACACTGTGATGATTTGTCCTCCAATCTCCTACAATTTGCATGGACTTTACTTCAGCTTCCACAACAGCCCCACTTTTTTTCTTTCAGGAATTTCTTTAGGATGTCACTTTGTGCCAGAAGGCACAAAATAGGAGTCCCCCAAGCCCGAGGTATCTACCTTAAATAGGCCCTGAAACTGTATCTGTTTTTCTTTTTATAAAATGAAGTTATCATTCTTATTACTCAGAATCTCCAGACGTAACAGACTGTGCTAAGCCAGTGTAAAGAGTAGGAGTCAATACTGTTTGGAATGGTTGCTTTCACTTTGTTTTAGCCTTTTCTGGAAGAGCAAAGGAGTGCTAAGATTATGTGGGATAAGGATTGAAATCTAGTATAGTGATTACTAGATAGTTTGCCTAGATCTTGGTAGAGAACTGTTCTTTTTATTTTTTTAAATTTTTAATGGCTCTAACCAGCACCTCTAATTTTAAGAATCGTATAGTTTCAGTTGATTTAAAATATTATGAGAAAACTTCAAGTCTAGGGGATGGGGGAGGCACATCTCTGGAGGTGGAGTAGAACTTGAAGGCCAAGTTCTTCAGAATTTCTGTTATCTTCCTATTGTGCTCCAAAAGCCATGACGAATTAGGGAGTGAGTGTTAGGGGTGTGGAAGAACCATTTCCAGCTGGAGGTAAGTGGAGGATGGGGGAAATTAGGGGAGAAATGACTCAGACATTTTGATTTTTTTTTGCTGCGACCTTGTGAAAACCTACCATCAATCCGAATTGTAGGTGAACTTACGTTATAGGTTGCTACCAATGTATGGTCATGAGTAGAGAATAAGGTGTGTGTGTGTGTGTGTTTGTGTGTACATAAACCTGAGGGTTCTTTTACAAAAGTTGTCCCTTAGAGTATTTGCTAACGTTTTTATCTGGCGTTGTACTTAGACTCTTCTATACCTGCTTTGGCACATGTACACGTTAGGGGTGGAAGGAATATCCCATGCTCACTGTAAGGAAAAGTGACTTTTTTGGGATAGGTTGGCGAACAAGGGATGATAAAAGCAAATACTTAGCAGTGCTGATGAAAGGTACGTGCATGCATAATAACATGGGCAATTCAACTGCCCTGATAGATACTGAGGTTAGGGACCAAAGACCATCTGTGCCCAAGAGATATACTGATTTTCTAGTTCAGGGTGGTGCAAGAGGACTACGGACTGATGTAAGAAAGAAGTGGTGGCTGCTTTCCACAGAGTAGGAAAGCCACCTTTGCCATAACACATGAGTGGTAGTCTCAGTAGAAATTGGGGGCATGCTGACACTGGTTGGCAAGACATATCTTGTTGCACTGTGGAAGAGCAGTTCAGTTCCAAGCATAAGAACCCACCCTCTGCTATACACAATACTTTGTTCTTTCCTTGAGGGACTCCCTAAGAGGTCTGGAAGTTGGAATGTGTGGTGGGCAATGACACGCCCCTTTCATGGCCTTGGTAAGGTCTGGGTTAAAGGCAAAAATGATTCTCCTACCTGTTTTTAGAGAATTCTTAATAGCAATGGATAGTTGGCATAAGGGTAGAGCAAAGCCTTCACAGCAAGGATCTGTGTGTACCGAAGGGAAACAGTATGTAGGAAAAGTTAGAAAGAACTGTAATGAAAATGAAAAGTGCTGGCCCTTTCAGGGAGGAGTGACGGCTTTGAGAGGTCCCTGCAAGAGGCAGATTCAGTGTTTGAAGAGTCGCTGCATCTGGAACAGAAGGGAGACTATGCTGCAGCTTTGGCTCTCTGTAATGAAGCTATCTGTAAGTAACTCTAACCGCTATGGCTATGGCATTTTTGACTAATTTCACAACAGGTATTACCAGTGTCGTCACTTAGATGGGATAAAAACAGCTTTTATGTCTCCTCACTCTTATTCTCCCAAACTGAGGCCCTTTAGCTATCTTTGCCCCCCAGGTTTCTGACTGTGCCAGGGGCTGTTATTGTGGTCTCTGTGTATTTACTGGAATAACCTCAGCAAGAGTCCACAGATGACGTCTCCAGCTATGCCTACCTTCTTGTCTGAAAATAAAGTTAGATCTCCAGTGTGAAGTTAGTCTGTGCTTTCTCATGTCACTGACTGGTGAGGTGGAGCGTATGACAGGAATCACTGAGTAAATTGGCTGCAACTTCCCATGCCTGTGACTTTCCACTGCAATATTTGATTCTCCTTTATGTTTTTCCCTTGCCTTCCTGGTATGCAGTATCACAAGGGTACTTGCAGCCTGGGCCTAAGTCTTAGAACTGGTATCTGATTCTTACATGTGACCCACAAGAAGCTGTGTCCTATAAAGACAGATGCAAGCTTGGATCTTATTTCTGCTATTGGCCACCAGGAAAGGGTGGTTGGGAGCAGAGTGTGGAGACCAGAGTTGGACAGGTCAGTTGCAAAGGACAAGAAGAGTGGCAACCTCCAAGACAAAAGCACCAGTTTATCTTCCTAATTCATTTCAGTTTAGTTTTGTTTCTTTTTTTTTTTTTTTAATTTGAATTAACCAGTTTGGCTCCATGGCTTCCATGAATGTTCCTTATAGCCAGAGCCAGCTCTGTGCCCTGGACAGCATATGCATGGTCCGTGCCTTGCATTCCTGCTGCATACTTTGAGTTTTAATTAAGCGCATTTTTGGTTCAATTTTATTCTTTTTATTTTTGTTTGTGTTCGGGGTTGTTTCTGCTATATTTTCTTTTGCATTTTAGCTAAACTAAGACTTGCCCTGCATGGTGCCAGCTCTAGCACACACAGCAGAGCCCTAGTCGATAAGAAGTTGCAAATCAGTATTCGAAAAGCACGGAGCCTGCAGGATCGCATGCAGCAGCAGCAATCATCACAGCCGTCGCAGCCCTCAGCCTGCCTCCCATCACAAGGGGGGTCCCTTCCTCAGCCAACAAGGTAGTGCCTGGGAACCACTTTACTTTACGGACACCGGGGAGGAAGTAAGCATGGGTGCTCCATAGTAAGACGACTTATTGTCTTGGTGACTACAGGGGAGAGAGGAGCCCTCTGAAAAGATTTTCTTCTCTCAGATCAGACATACAGTGAAAAGCTCACTCCACTGCTGGTCCTTTCCTTAATAGTTCCTAGAAAGATGCAAAAAGTATAGCATAACTATTAGACCACCTATCCAAATTTCTTGCAGGTGAGTTTACCCTGGCCTCGTGTTCTAGCACAGTTGTTATGTTTGTACATAATATGTTCTTAGACATGGCTGTCTGAGCTACATTTTACATTGAGGTAGCAACTATGTGATTTATTTTAGGATTTCAGTGCCTCCTTTCTCTCATGGAAGCAGAGAAAGCAGTCTTTTCCTTGCTCTGATTGAACCATAGGGAAGAGACACAAAGATTTCATTTGTTGTGCTTCCTTATGGTCAGGACTAGGAAAAAAGTCCCAGTAGCCATTGCTGTAGTTCCTACATCTGAGCTCTTGAATTTGGCTTTTACTCAGTGTAGATGGATTTAAGTAAGAATTGATTTTGTCTGTTAATAAGTCTGAGTAATTTTCAAAATATAAATATAATAAGAATAGCTAACATTTTTTGAATATTTGCTTAGACTTAGGCACTAAGTTTATATATATATATATATTTAATCTTCACAATAACCTTATAGGAGAGGGATTATTGTTTCACACATTTTATAGATAAGGAAACTGTGGCTCAGAGAGAATAGGGTAAGTGATGTACCAAACATTACTTAGCTAGTTAGTGGTAGTCGTGGAATTCAAATCCAAGTCTGTTTGATTCCAAAGCTCTTGTCCTTAACCATTATGTAATACTGACTTTTATGATTGGATTTCCCATATAATAGAGTATTCTTCATAATGTTGTAAGGGTAACTGGGTAACTACCCAAGAAAGTTTATAGTATATTATCATTCAAATGTTACGCTCATAGCTAGGATCTTCCTTTTTTGTGTTTTCCATATCGTGTTCTCCACTACTTGAATACTGATCAAAGAATCTGATCAGAGACCTTTGAATAGAAACAATTTAGGTGGTTAAATTCTTTCCAGAAAACTTCTTATACCACTTGATACATGTAAGTGATTTATGTTTTAAGTGCTTGTAACACTGAATTTTTTAGGTCAGAAATGCAAAACAATTACTGAGAAACCAACTAAATGCAATTAATCCCTACTCCCATTTCCAAATCTCAAGAGAGTTGTAGTACATTACTTTGGGGAAACATCTCAGTGAATAATACAACCAAATCCAGATTATGAAAACACACTTGAAGGAGTTATTTCCATGTAATCCTATGATCCCAGATTACTCTGTACTATATAAATGTGGCCTTTTGGTCCTTTTGGCTGGGCTACCTCTCAGGACCCCAGCTAGGACTTTCCTCCCTCGATAGCATCCTGGATTTTTGCTGTTTGGTGTGAGTGACTTCCAGGCTTTGCTTATCTTCCATGTCATCTGCATGTGGGACTAGCAATTTTTGTTTTTTAATTGTAAGTAGAATGTGATTGGAATGGAACTTCACAGGTAGTGAGGAATATTGGCAGAAGGTCCACTTACTATTACTGCGTGCAGCTTTTGTGAAGGCTTTTAATAAAGAGAAGATTAATGTTATCTGTTACCTGGGTGTAAGCTGACCATGTGCCTTCTCTTCTGTGAACTTTTGAACTGTTGACTCTACTTGTGCTTAACTTTCCATTTATTTTCACCATTCCCTCTGTGGATAGCTAGAAATGGGAATGGAATGAACAGGGTTTTTTTTTTGGAAGTGTTCCTGTCAACCAAGGCAGCTCATGGCTGACTCTATTTATTTCAGTGAACAACCTATCCCGCTCCAAGTATTGTTAAGCCGGGAGGCCCAGCAGGAACCCTACACGGACACAGAGTTTGGGGCCAGTTCTTTCATCCACTCACCTGCTTCCTGCTATAAGTCACACTCATCACTATTCCTAGAGTCACCTGCCCCATCTGTCCCACAGCACAGCTCCTCCAATAGGTCTGCTTCGAACCTTCTGTCTTCGGTTGAGGTGGACCACATTGACTCCTCTGCATTCCCCAGGCAGAGCTTACCTAAAACACCAGGGAGGACTGAGAAAAATTCTCATCATGGTTGGGAGCCACTGGACACCCCAGAATATAAGCTGCAAGGCTCCAGGGGTGACAACAGCAGCTGCAGCAGGTTTCCCTCACAAGAAGGAAGAGGCATTGCTCAAGAACAAGTGTTCCAAGAAAAGAGGGATCCTGCTGACCCATCCCTGCTGCTACCTTGGTCACACCCGGCTGGAACAGCCACCTCTGAGATTGGAGGGGCACATAGCCCCAGCTGTAGTCCTTCAAGTTCATCAGCTCAGCTAAGTCTTCCCTCGTATAGGGACTGCCACCCCATAATGCCTGCTACTTCCTCATCTATGCTTCACTCTCCTGATCCTGTGCAGAAAACTAACCAATGCCTCCGAGCCAAAAGCCCCAAAACTTCATTGACTCCAAAAGTGGATGGAGGCAGTGAGGAGCCCTATAGGCCAGAGTTTCCCAGCACAAAGGGGCTTGTCCGCTCTCTGGCAGAGCAGTTCCAGAGGATGCAAGGTACCTCCACAAAGGATGGTACAGGTTCCCAGAAGAGAAGTTTGCCAAATAGTTTAAAGAAGAACTCTTACCCTTCTGAATCTAAGCCTCCTTTCCCACAGGATCAAGGGAAAGGCCACTGTCCTTGGGCGAAACAGCTACCCTCTCCGGATGGTAGGGACAGACTATCTTCCTGGGAAGAACCTACTGACCATCAGCCTCTTGCTATGAACTCTGGGTTACTTAATGGTGAAAATTCTAGGGGAGGACAGTCCAGGCTGGTAGAGCCAGGTATATATGAAGGGCAGTCATCCCAAGCGAGAGATACTAGGCCTAAGGAGCTGGGCAGCAGTGCTGACTTGGGGACTTCCTTGCCTTTGGATTCCTGGATGAATGTCACAAGGCTTTATGATTCTCAGCTTAAATATGGGGTCCCTGGGCCAGAAGTGAAGTCCTCCCCCTATGATTCCCATACCTGCGTAGTCTATCCAGAGAGAAACCACATCCTTTTGCATCCACATTGGAACCAGGACACAGAGCAGGAGACCTCAGAATTGGAGTCTCTCTACCAGGCCAGTCTCCAGGCTTCTCAAGCTGGCTGTTCTAAATGGGGGCAGCAGGATGTGCCCTGGCACCCACATAGACAAACAGGTAAGCCAAAGGGGTAAGGGGGTATTTTAAAGGTAAAAGCAGAAGGACAAAATCAAAAGGGGTAGTGGTGGTGGTGTTCTGTCCAAATAGTATCCTTAGCTCAGTAGGTGGTAGTAGAACTTCCGACTTTATTCATAAAGCCTTCAGGACAAGGGCTAGACATTTTTCTGTCTAGAGTGGGGACTAGGGGCAGAATCATCACTCACAGTCATTTTCTCCTTCTAAAGAAAGAGACCACTTGAGTATCTGCCCCCTGACTCCTCTAGTATGTAGTGCTAAGGTTCATAGGTCTTTGAGAGTGACTCAGCATGAGGTGGGAGGAGGCTGAGAAGGAAACGGAGCTGAATTAATCCCAAGATCCAGCCTCCGGGTCCAATTTGCAATGAGGGTATCCACATTAAGCCAAGTCTCCAGTGTGGCATTTCCAGATCATACTGCACCAGCAATATCAAGACCTTCCCTGATCCCTTCAGGAACTGCCAGGTTTAGTATTCACAGAATAGTCAAAGGGGTGTAACTGTAGGGTAGCTGTTCACTGACTTTCTTTGAGATTGTACTGTGAAGAGTGAAGCCTACATTTCAAGTGCACATCACTGACTTAGTTCTGGAAATTGAAGACATGATGAAGAATGCTTATAACATAAATTGATGTACTTAAGAATGCCAAAGGCTGAACTATTGTCCTGGCTCCAACATTAACTCTTCACTATTAATTTGGACAAGTCACTTAGTATCCTAGGGCCAAGTTCTTACCTGTAAACTGAGAGAATTGATTCAATGATTTTTTTTAAAGGTACCTTCCAACTCTAAATTGAGTTGTGTGGAATTGAACCCAGATAACTTTATCTTCAGCTTGGGTGTGACAATTTCCATTAATGATACAGGTTCCCTGAATGCTGCCAACCAGTGTTTAATTACAGCGAAACAAGTGTTTATTGAGTACCTACTATGGGCTCAGGAGCTGTGGGGGGATATCACATAAATATAAGATTTGGTATTAAGATCTGCATCCTAGATCTCTCATCCAGAGAGAAGTAGACTTTGCAATAACAATTACTAAGTGCCCCTTAGGTACACGGGATAGTGCTGTATAAGATTCTAAAAAATGAGGAAAAGCTGGAGTCAGCCTCAGTGAGCTTCCTGCCTAAAATAAGGGAGAGAGAATATATAAATATCAAGTGTTTTTAAGAATAATAATAAACACATACAAAATAATACATTGCAGTTAAAAGGAACTAACTAACCGAATGTCAAAAGTTTAAATTACAAAAAACAAACAAACAAAAAGTATTACAAAAAAATAGCAACATTTTTCATTGTAGGTATTTGGAAAAGACATAAAGGAACAAAGTAAAAATCATTGATAATTTCACTCTATATTTTCATGACTTATGGTTTTGTTTTTTATGCATATATACTATATACTTAATTCGTTTTGTTTTTACAAAAAGGATCATTAGAAAATGTGTACAGTTTAGTCTTATGATTTTCTTACATTATATCTATGAGAATTTTCCCTTTGAAAACACTACTTTAATGATTATAATATTCTACATATGAATTTATAGGCATATAAACTTATATGCATATACCATAATTTATTCAACTATTCTTTTATTATTGAATATTTAGGTTGCTTCCAAAGTTTTTTTTTTTAATAATATAACACTGTGATGAGTATCTTTGTACTTAAGTGTTTTGCCATATTTCTGATAAGCTCCTTAGAATAAATTTTTAAACTAGTTGAAGGTTGCAAACTTTTAAAAATCCCTAGATATACATTTATACTTCTGAAGACAGTATGAAATAATACATACCAACCATTAATTTTTTATTTAATAGTAAAAAAAACTAATTTTAAAAACCCATCCAGTGAATCAGTTTGCATCAAAGCTGAACCAGTATATATATTATGAAAGTATTGCTTAGAACCTCAAAATACGTGTCAAACCAAACTACCCTTTATTTTGGTTGCAGTCTCTGGTTTAAACTCAGTCCTTAAGAATTGATATGACATAGAATAAAGAAGTGATTGGCAGAATTAATCAGGAAATGGATGATGAAGAAAAATGCCAGTTAGGATCAATATATGAAAGAATATAATTTTGGGATGAGTCCTTCTTTATCTCATTGTAAAGCATTTATTAAGCACCAAATTACTTTTTCTAAAAATTAAAAGCTTTATACAGATACAATTTACATATCATACAATTCACTTATGTATGATATGTTTTTTAGTATATTTACAGAGTTGTCTATCCACCACCACAATCAAATTTAAAATGTTTTGATCATCCCAAAAAGAAATCCCATACCCATTAGCAGTCACTTTCTACTTCCCCCCAGGCCTCCCAGCCTTAGGCAACCACTAATCTGTTTTCTGTCTCTATAGATTTGCCTATTCTGTACATTTCATATAAATGGAATTTGTACAATATGTGGTATCTTGTGACCAGATTAGTTTTGACATGGTTGTAGTTTCTAAAGAGTTACATAAACACTGCCCTTGACCTATATTCCATAGTATTTTGAACTTGGGCAGACTTCATTTTATAGATATCATTTAAAAATAAAAAACAGATTCTTTGCTATGGAAAATTTTAAACGTATTCAAAAGTGAGGAGTAAAAATAAATGGTATAATAACCCCTCAGGTACTTATCACTAGCTTCCATGGTGATCATTTGGCCAATTATCTACATATGGCCAATTTTGATTTAGCTATAATCCCTCACTTCTCCCTCTGCATAGATTATATTAGAGCAAATTCCAGGCATTATATTATTTCATCCAGGAGTAATTTGGAATGTATCTCTAAGAAATAAGTACTCTTTTTTAAAAAGCAAAACTACAATATTACTATTCCCAAAAATATTAACAATAATTTCTTAATATAATACGGAAACTAGCCAGTATTCCAATTTCCTCAGTCGTCCCATAAATGTCTTTTCACAGTGGGTTTGTTTCAAATCAGGATCCAAACAACGTCCATACATTGCATTTTGTTGATATGTCTCATAAGTCTTTTTTTTTTAGCCTCTAAGATTTCCTTTTCTTTTTTCCCCTTGCCATTTATTTGTTGAAGTAATTTGGTCATTTGTTTTATAGCCATTTCTCACATTTTAGGTTTTGCCAATTATATTCTAGTAGCATTTTAATTAATTAATTTTAAAATATATTCTTCTAGTCCCTTTTTTTTCCCTGTAACCTGGTACTTAGGGCTAGAGGCTTGATTAAAATCAGGTTCAATTTTTAAAAAATAAGAATATTTTATAGGTAATACTGTGTACTTCTTATGTCATATTAAAAAAACAAACAAACCATTGCCGTTGAGTCGATTCCGACTCATTGTGACCCTATAGACAGAGTAGAACTGCCCCATAGGGTTTCCAAGGCAGTAATCTTTACGAGAGAAGACTGCCACATCTTTCTCTGGTTCAAACCGCCAACCTTTTGATTAGCAGCCAAGCATTTAACCACTGTACTACCAGGGCTCCTGTATCATATTAGGAAGCACATAATGTCTGGTAGTCCTTCCTTTTGTTAAGATTGATCAGTGAGAAGACATCATTTTAACCCTATCTTTTATCAAATCCAGAAATCCACTCAACAGCACCCCTCACAAATGGCTCCCCCGCCACCTCTGCTGGAATACCGTGAAGGGATTAGTCTACTCCCTTCAGGTGGGACCAAATTCTAATCATTACAGCTGTATACCTGAGGAGTTCACCTGAGGAGTAAAACATATACATATATAATTTTTATAAATGGGATAGTATACATACTGTTCTTATTATAGACAATTTTCTGTCTACCTCTCTTCCCCTCACATAAGTCCCCACGCTTTATCCTCCACCTCCCCAGGTGAGTGGAGTTAACAATCTGGTGGGCATTCTTCTATTTTCTATTAATATAGTCCTATGTAGACCTACATATACATACTTGTAAAAAAAACCAAACTTGTTGCAGTCAAGTCAATTCCGACTCATAGCGACCCTATAGGATGGAGTAGAACTGCTCCATAAGGTTTCCAAGGAGCAGCTAGTGGATTAGAACTGCATACCTTTTGGTTAGCAGCCAAGCTCTTAACTGCTGTACCACATACACATACAGTGTTTTTTATTTGTCATATTACTTTTTTTTTTAAGTCAATAATACTTCATGAAAATCCTTCTAAGTAATGTAGTTTAACACAGTTTATTCTTTTCAGTGGCTAGGCAAAATTTGATATTGAGGATACCAAAATGTATTTAGTCATTCTGCTAAAGATAGATATTGATTTATTTCTAGTTCTTGGCTACTACAAGCAATGCCACAATAAACATCTTTATAGATATGTTTTTATAAACTGATATTTTTGCCTCTATGGGAGAGATTCCCAGGAATAGAATTGTTGGTTAAGAGGGTAAATATATTTTCAATTTTAATGGAAATTTCCAGGTTGCTTTTGAGAAAGACCGAACATTCCACATTTTTGTAGCAATGTTTTGAGGATGACCTTTTGCACACTTTGTGGGGATCCTTTTAAAAATAAAGATTCCCAGGCTCCAGCCACAGATTTTGATTCAGTAAGTCTCTGATGAGGTCCAAGAATCTGTATTTTTAAAAGCCCAAGATGAGTCTCAGGTGGTGTTGGCACTACTGCATGTAAGCACCATAGAATATTAAAAATAACTGGTCTTCTAACGTAGTACAGTAATATCATACTTTAACCAGATACATATATTAAAATCAAAATACCAAATCAAGACCTGAATTGGTCATAGACATATATACCAAATTTAGCTCAGAATGGAAAACTTAATTAGTTGGATTGGGGTGAGCCCCTTGGGAGTTATATATCCAGTTTGGAACAGGTCTTCTCTGAACAATCTAACAAGATTTTGAGGAGAAATTAAGCATTTAGTGGTTGTGTAGAATTTAAGTGATCAAGAGAAGCTAATGGGGAAAATAAAAGAGTGTTGTTGTTGTTAGTTGCCTTTACAGGTGCAAAATGTTGCTGAAGAGCCCCAGCTCATAGTAATAGGAGTTCACTAGGTGAGGTGATAATAGTCCTATGCTGAAAATCATGAGACTGGAATTTTAATCCTGGTTAAGCTACTAACTGCCTGTCAGACCCTAGAACTTTATGTAAAGTGAGGAAGTTTGACTATATGATTACTATGATCATTTCCATTCTGGACTAGACTGGAGATAATAGTTCTGTTAGTCATCACAGACCCTCTAGGGAATCACTACGTGGGATAATTTCCTCTCTCAAGTCTCTGACAGAAGCTGATTGTGTTTACAAAAATGAAATGAGACAAGATAGGGACATTTAGCTGTTCACAGAGCTCTTTCTCTACAAGGTTCTTCAGGGGCTGTGATCTGAGATGCTTGTGGCCTACAGGAAACTATCCATATTCTGAAAATCCTTTTTGTTTCTACGTTCTGAGAGCACATCCGCATTGGACTCAGGGATACCCACTTGTTATTTAATGAAACAAGAAATGAGTTTGTGCTGCCATGCTCAGGGTTCAGGCTCTAGGGGAAGTGGTGGCTTCAACTTGTATTTGTGTTTTCCTTCTCAGGCTCTGCAGATGGCATGGGGAGAAGGCTGCACTCGGCCCCTGGCCTTGGTCTCTCAAAGACCCCAACAGCAGAAATGGAGCACAGTCTCTGCGAAGCCAGCACAGTGCCTGATTCTCAGGTAGCAGCCTCACGTGCTAAGGTCTGGGCATGAAGGGGTGTGTTGGGGAAGGAAGTATGGAGAGGTGTGAGTGGCAGGGTTAGTGGTAAGATAGAGGCATGGTAATGTGGGGCTATCAGAATAAAACAGTGTTCATGATTGGGCTAAGGAGCCCTGATGGCACAGTGGTTAAGTGCTTGGCTGCTAACCGAAAGTTTGCTGGTTTGAACCCACCAGCTGCTTTGTGGGAGAAAGATGAGGCAGTCTGCTTCCATAAAGATTACAGCCTTGGAAACCCTATGGGGCAGGGTCGCTGTGAGTTGGAATTGACTCGATGGCAATGGGTTTAGTTTTTGGTTTGGATGACTGGACTCATTGAAGCAAGAGGAAATTGCCACATGGCCACTAGCTTTCAAACATGTCTAATTCAGGTCTTTACTAGTGAGTCTTCCCCTATTTTCTCCCATACACTTGGGGACAGGGTCTGTGGGAAAACCACTGGTCTGGTATTATGTGCCTGCCTGTGTGAGTCTGTGTGTTTGAAGGCTGTACTTTGCAAGGCCCAGCAGGGAGCATGGGGACAAAGAACAGTACTGTGCAGAGAACTTTTGCTGCACCTCATGCAGTCTCAGTGGCACCATTGTTTCAGAGAGGGAGGAGGCTCCAGTCTCTTCCTTCAGTTTTGTAAGTAGAATCAGAATCCGCCTATCCAGAGCACTCTCCTTCCCTTGCTTGGTAAAAATAAAATGCAGGTGAAGGAGCAGGGAGAAACTGAAGGTTGTAATTTGGGGGAAAGCCATGCACACTCAGCAAAATGAGGACACACTAGTCATTACTTTATTGGTGCATAATCAGTTGGTGCCCAGAGTAATGTCCCTTCCCTGTAACAGTTCTGGAAGGGTGTGTTAAAGGGTTCCCCAGAGTACAAAGAGTCACAGGAGCCTTGAGAGGAGTCTCCGAGAAGCAAAGGCTGCTTATTGGGTCAGAACCCACTGAACTAATCAGAGGAAGAAGGGAAGAAATGGGGTAGAGTACTGTTTTGGTTTTTCCTCCCCACCTCAGTACATGACTGAGTGGGCTCCAATGTGCTTCCAAGCATGTCTATTAGCAAGACAAGGAAAATAATTTAAAATCCTCCTCCTTGAGGCTTTTCACATGGTAGATAGATGGATGATAGATAGATTGGTAGATAAATAGATGGATGATAGATAGATTGGTAGATAAATAGATGGATAGATAGATAGATAGATGGTAGATGGATAGCTAGCTAGCTGTCAAGTCGACTCCAACTCATGATGACCTTATGTACAACAGAACAAATTTAGCCTAGTCCTGCGTCATCCTCATGATTACATGTTTGAGTCCATCATTGAGGCTATTGTGCCAATCCTCACTGAGGGTCTCCCTCGTCCTCACTGGCCCTCTACTTTACCAAACATTTGTCCTCCTCCAGCAATTTATCACTCCTGATGATGTGTCCAAAGCAAACAAGTCAGACAATGTTTTTTGTGATCTATAAGGTTTAGGTTTTCATTGACTAATTTTTGTAAATAGATCACCAGGACTTTCTTCCTAATCTGTCTTAGTCTGAATGCTCCACTGAAACTTGTCTACCATAGGTGACTCTGCTGGTATTTAAAATACCAGTGGCATAACCTCCAGCATCACAGCAACACACAAGCCACCACAGTATGACAAACAGAAAGATAGGTGCTGGTTTCACATGTTACTAATGCAACAATCTGTATGTGGAAGACACAAGAAATACACAAGCCAGCAGAGAGCAACAAACGCAAATACTGTCAGTGGCTGGGTTTGGAGGTGGTTGTGCCTTTTCAGAATTTCATTCTTGCCCAAGGAAAGTTGAGTTTTCTTGCCCACCAAGTCAGTTCAATAAAAATTTAAAAACAAGAGGGAGGGAAGGTGTGGGGATGGAAAGACAATAAATAGACAATAGATAAGTGGTAACTTTGGTGAAGGGTAAGACAGTACACAATACTGGGGAAGCCAGCACAACTTGTACAACTCCCTGAGGACTGAATTGCTGGGCGGAGGGCTGTGGGGACCATGAACTCGGGGAACATCTAGCTCAGCTGGCCTAACACAGTTTATAAAGACAATGTTCTACATTCTACTTTGGTGAGTGGCATCTGGAGTCCTAAAAGCCTGTGAGCGTCCATCTAAGATACTCCACTGGTCTCACCAAGGGAGCAAGGGAGAATGAAGAAAACTAAAGACACAAGGGAAAGATTAGTCCAAAGGACTAATGGACCACAACTACCACAGCCTTCACCAGATTGAGTCCAGTACAACTAGATGGTGCCCACCACTGACTGCTCTGGCTGGGATCACAATAGAGGGTCCCAGATAGAGCTGGAGAAAAATGTAGAACAAAATTCTAACTCACAAAAAAAGACCAGACTTACTGGCCTGACAGAGACTTGAGAAACCCTGAGAGTATGGCCCCCGGATACCCTTTTAGTTCATTAATGAAGTCACTCCTGAGGTTCACCCTTCAGCCAAAGATTAGACAGGCCCATAAAACAAAACGAGACCAAAGGGACATACCAGCCCAGGGGCAAGGACTAGAAAGCAAGAGGGGACAGGAAAGCTGGTAATAGGGAACCCAAGGTCAAGAAGGGAGAGTGTTGACATGTCGTGGGGTTGTTAACCAATGTTCTAAAACAATATGTGTACTAATCGTTTAATGAGAAGTTAGTTTGTTCTGTAAACCTTCATCTAAAGTACAATGATTAAAAAAAAACAAAACTAAAAACAGGTTATAAATACATGGCACAAAAGGATATACAGTGAAAATTATATCTCTGTCCCAGTAGTCCTTCAGATCCAGTTTCCCTCCCCAGAGGCACTCCTTTTTTCCATCAGTTGTTCACAAGTTCCTAAACCCCTCTGAACAGCCTGCCATTTCTTTGGAAAATGTGGTCTCTTCTGCCCAGCGTTTCTTCTCATACGCTTTCAATGCATTCAATGGCAAAATGCTATTTTTCTAAGAATGTTTGCTTCCTTTTTTTTTCTGTATTCATTTATTCATTTTTTTCCACACAAATGCTTATTGAGCATATGTATCAGGTGCTGGGGATATAGTGATGAGTGAGCTAGATATAGTTCCTGTTCTTGAATGGAGCTTATCTACTGGGGGAGACAGATTAATAAACAAGCAATTATAACATAATGTGATAAGGATTTGATGTTGTAAGAGTATAATAGAAGGGATATCTAAACTAGGCTTTGGGAATCAGGAAAGGCTTCCTGGAGGAAGCAGAAAGAACATAGCAGGTAACGGGACCAACAAATAAGCAAATATTAACTGAATCAAAAGAAGCTTATTTGGTATGGCAAGATTAGAGTCTAGTGAGGGAAGATATTGGAGAGTGTTGGCAAGTGAGACTGGAAAGAATACAAACAAGGGTCAGATCATGGGCCAGAGTTCTATAAGTCACAGTAAGGCGTTTGAGAGGATAAAGAGAAGTAGACATATTGGAAAGCCAATTAGGAAATCAGTGGGACTTGGTGACTGCCTACCTGCATAGGGGGTGATGGGGAGAGGAGAATCAAGTAATATATCCAGGATTTACAGGTTGATGATGATACCTTTAACAGAAATAGAGAGCACAGGAGCTGGAATATATTTAAGGGAAGAGATGAGTTCAATTTTAGATATATTAAGCATGAGTCGAGATATCTGGTAGGGCTTTAGATGTGAGACATATGAACCAGGAATTGAGATTTAGGAATCACAGTCATTAAAAAGAGGAAAAGAGTAGAGTGAAAAGAGGAGAAGAGCTAGGACATATTCCTGAAGAGTATCAGATTTAAGGTGGTTTTTCTTCTGAAGAACTCTAAAAGGAGACTGAGAAGCCGAGGCCAGAGAAGGGGAGCCAGGGAAGTATGGTGTCATGGATACCAAGGGAAGAGTGTTTCAAGAAGAAAGGAGTGGTTAGCTTTGCTGAGAGGACTGGCTCCTGGTCCTTAGCCTGTAAGGTACAGCCTACTGTGTATGTGCCTACTGTGTGCCAAGCTGTGGTAGGTGCTATGAGCGTACAGTGAAGTGCCTATAATGTCTCACGTACTGAAGTGAATACGAAATGTATTCTACTAGGGGGGAAAGACTATAAACAAGTAAACAAATGATGTAATTCCAGACAATAAATGTGATGGAGAAGAATAAAACAAGGCAAGGGGATAAAAAAAGATAGTGGTAGTTACACTTATGGCTATTGTAGATAGGGTGGCAAGGGAAATATAATCTCTAAGAAAGTAACATTTGATCAGAGACCTCAGTGATATGAAGGTGCAAACCATGAGAAGAACATTCCAGGTAATGGAAACAGTAAGTGTAAAGGCCCTGAGGTGGAAGTGAGCTTGGTGTATTTGAGGAACATTAAGAAGGTTAGCGTGGAGTGCTAATGGCACAAGAATGGTAGGAGATAAAATGAGAAAGGTCAGTAGGGCCAGATCACATAGGACCTTGCGGGTTGGTAAGGAAGTAGCAGACTGGAGCTAGGAAGATAAGACTGGAGGCTATTGAAGTAGTCCAGGTGAGTTCAAATACATACTTCATAGGTAGAAATGATAGTACTTGGTAAAGGCAACTAATGGAATTACAGATGGGAAGTGGGAAATCAAAGGCAATGCCAACATCTGAATCCGGGTGATTTAGGAAAATGTGGTACCAGGAGGAGAAGTTTGGAAGGGTAGTGGTTCAATTTTGGGCATATTAGTGTTTCAGATGTTAAAGGCAGGGGCGGGGCTGGGAGATATTTCTGGGACTTTACCACAAAAGCAGATAACTAATAAAGTAGACATAAGCATCATGAGTACAAATTTGACAGGTGAAAGAAGAGGCTGTGGAATGTAGCAGTGACAGGAGACAAGAGTGAAGCCCTTGGTTCTACATTTAAGTAAATATATTTTAGTTCCCAGTACTTAAAAGAGGATGAATAGGATTCTCTTTTCTTAATCTCTCAGGTTTTCTGAATCTTTCTCTCTCTCTCTCTTTCTTTTTCTTTTTTTCTGTCTTGATCTCTCTAATTCTCCTGTTAGCATTAAGGAGTTTGCGAAAGATCTGGATGGTGGGGTTGGGAAGGTGAGGGCTGTGAGGAAGACTCTGGTTAAGGGAAGAGGATCTGAAGTTTGGACTCTCCAGTTCATGATGATTAGGATGTTTCCTAAAAGGGCTGAGAAAGGACAGTGGCTGAGTAAATAGGATTGCTTTCCAGAACAACGGCATGTTTGTGCTCTTGTTCCCTCCATTTCCCCCTGCTCGCCTCACTGTGTTTACCCAAACACATCCTGCTGTATGTTAATCCTCATTTCTTCATTTTTGGTTTTTTTGTCTTGTCTTATTATAAGGAGTCATCAAACGTGATGAAAAACCCATTGGAAACCGGGCACCGTTGTTCCAGCTCCTCTTCCCTCTCTCTCATCCATGACCCTCCTGTGTTTCTCCTTGGTCCCCAACTCTACCCTCCCCAACCACAGTTCCTGTCCCCAGATGTCCTGATGCCCAGCATGGCAGGGGAGCCCCATAGACCCCCAGGTAACTGCTTCCAAATCTATTATTATATGCCAGAACATGGTATCTTTCCAGGGGTGGGGGGTCTCCAAGGTGGGGTGGTATAGGATATAAATTACTGCTTTACAATCAAGCATTGATCTAGATGAATTATGATTGAATTACTTCTTGTGCAACATGGTTCTTAGACCAATGGTCTAAACCAGTGCCCCCAGAACCTGACTAACCCATGAAAATGAACTGCTTCAGTCATGAGAGGATAAGCTTTTCAATGACTGAGGGAAGTTAATACCCAATCTTTAGGATCCCCTCAAAACAAAGTTATCAGCTAGTTTTCTCTCCTTCTGTCCCCTATGTCTCAGTTGAGGGGTGATCTAGGAGGACAAGGAATGAATAGAAAACTTAGAAAATAGGAAAACTTTGTACATGGAGTATACATGCCATGTGTGCAGACCCAGACAATCCTGAGGAAGGTGGGCAGTATCATCATGGCTTTCTTTGATCCTCCACAGCAAAATGGTCTTTTCCTTTTCATGGGCAACTAATAGAATTGTACATGGGAAGTAATCTATAACATAAGGCAGTGATTCCCAATACAGGGAAGGGGATGTGCTATTGGTACCTAATGGGTAGAGGCCAGGGATGCTTCTAAACATCCTACAAAGCACAGGGCAGCCCCCCTCCTTCCCCAACAAAGAATTATCAGCCCAACACATCAATAGTGCTGAGGTTGAGAAACCTTGGCTTAAGGATATAAATGTCTGGGGGTAGGGGTGTTCTAGAACAGAAGATAGAATAGTACTGTTGATGTTTGTGTTCAAATTTCAGGGAGCTTTGGGTAAGCAGACCTTCTGGATAGATGGACTCCCTATTAATCAATAGAGCAGCCAGGCAGTCAGTTTCATTTAACAGTTGTTAAGGGCATCACTGATCAGTCAGGCAGCATTGATTACAGCCTGTTCTGTAATGAATGCTACAGTGAAAACAAGAGAGAAAGAAGTCTTTCTGTTCTCCAAGAGCTCAGAGTTTAAATAATCAGAATATATTCATCCATACAAGAGCATAGTACACATGTTGCTGGGTCATAAAATAAAGAATGGAAGCATTTTTTTAGAAGTGATTAAAAAATTAGTTATTTTGTTTTAAAGAAAGGGGAATAAACATATAGAAAAGGCATTCCACATTGTGTAATTGAGAGGAGTGGTGTGAACAAACGCAGAGATCTCTGAGAATGAACAAGAATGTAAGCAGAGATTGCTTAACTGGAGTGAAGTTACCATGTTGAAGGAGGCTGAGTAATGTTTTAGGGTAGTGGCTCTAGGAGTAGAGTTATCAGATTGTAGTGACACTTGCTGTATTAGGGAGCCATTCTAGTGTGTGTGTATGTGTGTGCAGTAGAGAATAGATTATAGTGGATTGAGGTAGGACAACCATACAGGACACTGTTCCATTTGCCCATGTTGATTTTGATGAATATTAAGAATTTAAAAAAAAAATGAAATCAAAAGCAAAGCTAGCTTCCTTCTTTCCCTTGTGAGTATGATCTTGGAGGTGTAGAGAGCTGGGAGCAATAGCCAGGAATGGTCCTCTGGGAAGGAGAATGGTTTTCTGAAGATACTCAGTCTTTGTTTTTCTTTTCTCTCCCTAGGAACTTGGAGGAATGTCCAGCAGTTTCTGGCTATGTGTGACAGGGGTGAAACTTCCCAAGGGACCAAATACACAGGAAGGACTTTGAACTATCAGAGTCTTCCCCATCATTCCAGGACAGATGCCTCCTGGCGACCCTGGTCAGAGAGTAACCAGCATACTGGGGCCAGATTTCTGACCACTCCAGGGTGCCAGCCTCCACAAACTCACACTGCCACACTACCAGAAAGATGCCAGGGACTTCAGGTTCCTCATGCTCAGTCCTGGGGGGATCTCTCCCACCCCCCCAGCCACCCTCCTATTGTTCACCACGTGTCCTCACCATCCAGAAGTCTTCATGTACCCCTGAGTTCTGCTTGGAATTCAGGTCCTATTCCAGGGGCCCAAGCCCCTGGTCCTCGAAGAGTAGATATGCCCCCAGATGATGATTGGAGGCAAAGCAGTTATGCCTCCCAGTCCGGGCATAGGAGGACAGGGGGAGAAGGATTTCTGTTTGTTCTAGCAGATGCTCCCAGAAGAGAGCAGATCAGGGCCAGAGCCCTGCAGCACAGCAGGTGGTAAGGGTCACCCCTTTCCTCTCCTGGAGCCACACCTTTCTCTGTAAAACTGTACTGTGGGCAGAGTTGGTACCCTGCATCCCTGTCATGGTTATGCCAGTCTCATCTCAGCATAGAGTTGGCAGTTTCCCCTAGGGATGCCAGGGACTTCTAAGGAGACCTGGCTCTTTGGGAGGAAATATTTGAAATTCCAATTTCCATTCACTGTAAAAATGAATCCATAATATAACTGTGACACTAGTCATTCTTTATCTCAAGGCCACCATTTTATTCCTGGATACTCTGTGCTTCCACCTCCACCAGAACCCTCATGCTCTGTTCACAACTATAGTCCCAACTTCTACTCTTTGTTTTATCTACCTATGCCTATTACCTGACCCTCTGTCTTCGCTAGCCCCATCCTTAGAGGAACATGTAGCCCTGTGGTAATGGTCCTGACTACATCATTCAGGGCAGCCCACCTGCCCGGTATTATGGCCTGCCAGCCTTCCCTGTGCCCCCAAACCTTAGGCCTAGAAGGTGGATCTGCCAAAATAACATTCACCCTTCTGAACAGATGGAGTCAGGCACACTAACACACCCTCCTATCCTCAGCAACAGAGCCATTACTGCCACTTGCTCAGTCGCCATTGTAAACCCTCAGAGTCAGCTAAACTATTTTAGGGCCACACATACTGTTTTTGTAAAGTATTTTTCATTAATAAATCTACAAGATAGTTCTATTTAATCCCTTGTCATTCTTCCCTTTTGTATGCTCTTGCTCCGTTGTATTGGGGTGGGGATGCCTAGGCAAGCAAGAAATACCAATTCCAGTGGACTGGAGCTCCCAGAGAGACAGCCCTGGCATGCATATATATATATATATACATATATACATATATATACATATATACATATATATATATA